>NW_006922335.1:936079-941415 GCF_000298275.1 Orycteropus afer afer
GTGACCAGGTTTGCTGGTCCAACAGAGCCTGGTGGAACCACTGAGACTATGGCCCCTAGCTGCCCTTCAGGTCTGGAATTGAACTCACACCTGTGGTTTCCAGCCAAACAAAGTACAGGCATGTGAGTTAAACATTTACCTCAAGTAGACACACGCCCTGGAGAGAACAACATGGGAGAAAGAAGGGCTGCTTATGCACAAGGAGACAGCTCAGGGGGCAGGAGTGTATGGAGGGGTGGACACTGGGAAGAGGTAACTATGGGGAGGAAGTGGGAGGGGAGCTATTGCATTGTGGTAAACTGTGGTCAATGACTTGCGACAAAGTATATGTGAACTGCTGTATGGAAAGTGAATTTGCTCTGTAAATCTTCACCCAAATCACAATAAATAATAATTAAAAAGAAGGTTGTCAAGAGGAAGTATATCTAATCTCTACATCATAGTAATCAGCCTTGGGCTGATGTTGCTGACAGTGATTCTTTCTTCCCTTTGTGAAGTTGGAAGAAGTCAGATGCCACAACCACACTATTCTTACAGGAGCATTCTCACTGTACTTCTTTCAAGACAGATTTGTTTGTTCTTCTGTAAATCTGTGGTGTAATCAATATTCTTCACCATCACCATAATTCAAAGGCATAGATACTTCTTCAGTCATTTGATTTCTTGACTGCTATTACCATGGGCATTGATTGTGGATTCAAGTAAACTAAAATATTTGATAACTTCAATGTTTTATCTATTTATCATGATATTGCTTACTAATCTAGTTGTGAGGATTTTTGTTTTCCATATGTTAAAGCGTAATCCAAAATATTTTGGTTACCTAGTGCCACTCTAGCAGAAAGTACCACAAGTGGGATGATTTCCAGTCAAGTTGACACATAACCTTAACTACCACACATACTGAAGGCTGTAGCCTTTCATATTCATCAGTAAGTGCTTCAAGTCCTCTTTGCTTTCAGTAAGCAAGGTGTGTCACCTGCATGTTGTAGGTTGTTAATGAATCTTCCTCCAATTTTGATGTCATCTTCCTCTTCATATAGTCCAGCTTGTCAGATTACTTACTCAGCATACAGATTGAACAAGTATGGTGAAAGGATACAGTTCTGTTGCGTACATTTCCTGCTTTTAAACCATGAAATAGCCCCTTGTTCTGTTTGAATGACTGCCTCTTTGTCTATGTACATGTTCTGCATAAGCACAATTAAATGTTCTGGAATACATTATTCCTCTCATATTCTCCATCTTGTTTAATAGCTTCTTTGTTCATCAAGAAGAACCCCAGGGAGCATCCCCACTTCCTCTCCACCTTTCCCCATGAGGACCCCATGCTCAGTTAATCCATGTCTTGGCCTGTCATTTTGGGAGAGGAACCTTAATTAGTGCCCAGGGCTTGCTGCATCCCCATCTAGTTCCAGGTTAACATCACTTGAAACCAACTCCAACAGTTTATGCTGAGATTGTGAGAGGGGAAATTATGCTTAAAGAAAAAAGCTTTTCTTCCACCCTATCTCCAGCTAATCTGGCTTTTGAGAAAATCTTATTCATTGAGAATCATGACGCATTGAGAAAGACAGGTATACAATTATTTGTTATCCATCATCTTAGCTAAACATTTGAGAACAGGAAAGGTTGAGAAAGCCAATTTAAAATTCTCAGATGGGTAACATTTATTTCTCCAACAGGGGAAGGCCAGGTTGCTCACCTGGTTTTTTCATCCCTCTCTCCTCATTGCTGGGTCCTCTTTCCTGAGCCCTCACCACTGTCTAGGCCCCTTATTTTTTTTAACTTCTCTTAGCAGATTCTCCTTCCATTTCTCAAGTTTCTCCTTTGGATTTGTTGGTGGCTCTGCTTTCTTCTTCCATACTCTAGGTGCCATTATTTGCCAAAGGTCTGTCCCTGGATCTCCATTTATCCTTCAGGGACCATCAGCCTACAGTAATTAAACCACAAATGACCCCACCAGGCCCTGAGATGCTGCACCATTTCCCTTGGGTACACTATTCACAGCTACTGTCATCAAGGCATTTGACTGCTAACCAGAAGGCCAGCAGTTCAAACCCACCAGCCATTCCTTGGAAGGAAGAATGGACAAACTACTTCCATAGAGATATCACCTCGGAAACCCAAAGAGGGGTCACTATGAGTCGAATCAACTCAATGGTAGTGAGTTTGGTTTGAGTATGGACATCAACTCTACCTGTAACAATCCTTCCCAATTTCCTTGCCTTTCTTAAGAACTGCTTCAATCTTTTACATTCCCAGATAAAAATTGATGGGTGGTGTATATTTTTTTAATTTTTATTGTGATTTGGGTGAAAGTTTACAGAGCAAATTCATTTTCCATACAGCACTTCATACACATTTTGTTTCATGACATTGTCTGCAATCTCCCACAATGTAACAGCTCTCTTCCCACTTCTTTCCCCATAACAAAGAAGCTATTAAGTGCTAAGAGGGAAACCTCTTCCCTGTGTCCTTCCCTCCCATGCATTCCTGCCCCCACACCAGCTGTCTCCCTATGCAAACACTGGTTTCTGTTCTCCCATGATTGGTCCCTCCAAGGAGTGTATCTACCTGATGTAAATGTTCACCCCATATCCCTGTCTATTGTTTAGCTGGAAGCCACTGGACTGAGTTCAATTCCAGACCTAAGGGCTATAGGCTCAAGGCTCTCACCAGGCTCTATCAGACCAGCAAACCTGGTTTTTTGTTTGTTTGTTTGTTTGCTTGTTTTATGATTTTGAGTTTTGTTCCACACTGTTGACCCACTCTATCTGAAGGGTTATCTTTGTTTCTTCCCACTTCTTTATCCTCCTTATTCAATCAGACCCAAGTGTACCTACTTGCCTAATTGAATCCTCTTACATGTTTCTATTGCCACCCCCTCTTAATGGAGCTTTCAACACATGCCTACACAAAACATCAGCCTCCTAACTGTCTCCATTCATATAGTGCTGAACACTGACTCTAAACCCTCTGAAGAGCCCATAATCGAGTCTTAAACTATCCCCAAGCCCAGATAAGTCATCTGAGTCGTTCTTATAACTTGTGCTGTTGACCCACAGCCTTTCAAGTCAATGCAGAGAAAGAACTCATCTCCATTCTATCTCTATCCCAGTGATCCCATATTACACTAACTCTTCTGTCAATAACAATTAAAAACTGTAGACAAAATATAAACAATTATTTGAAGGCACTGGAAAGGCAGGCAAAAACTGACCAGGAAATGACCTTTAAAAGAAGGGAAACACAATGGATGAGATCTATATTTATCCAATCTTTTCATTATGGATTTTGTAGTGGTGCACAAGAATAGAGCTCGAGCAGAAAGCATTAGTCTTACTGGGCTATGGAGTCACAGGTCAGAGGAGCTGCCAAAGCAACTGGTCATGTTGCTGTTACTATTGTTAAGTGCCATTGAGTTGGTTCTAACTTATAGTACCCCTGGTAGCATAGTGGCTAAGGCACTTGACTGCTAAACAGAAGGCTGGCGGTTCAAACCCACCAGTCACTCCTCGGAAGGAAGATGGGGCAATCTACTTCCGTAGTGATACCACCTCAGAAACCCAAGAAGGGGTCACTATGAGTCAGGTCCTACTCGATAGCACATAACAACAACAACAGCATGTACAAAAGAACAAAACACTACATGGTCCTGGGCCATCCTCACAATTTTTTAATGTTTGAGCTCATTGTTACAACCACTGCTTCAATCCATCTCTTTGAGAATCTTCCTTTTTTTCACTGATCCTCTACTTTACCAAGCATGATGTTCTTCTCTTATGGTAATATGTTCAAAGTACAAGAGATGACGTCTCACTATCTATCCTCCATTCTAAGGAGCATTCTCCTTGTCTTTCTTCCAAGACAGACTTATTCCTTATTCTGGTCATTCAAGGTATATTCAATATTCTTCACCAACACCACAATTCAAAAACACAGATATTTTGGTCTTCTTTAATCACTGTCCAGCTTTCACATGCATATGAGGTGATTGAAAATATTACAGCTTGACTCAGGCACATCTTAGTCCTCAAAGTGACATTTTTGCTTTTTAACACTTTAAAGAGTTCTTTTGCAGCAGATTTGCTAATGAAAAATGTCTTTTGATTTCTTGATTGCTGCTTTCATGGGGATAAATTGTGAATCCAAGTAAAATGAAATCCTTGGCAACTTCAGTCTTTCCTCCATGTCTCATGATGTTGCTTACTGGTCCAGTTGTGAGGATTTTTATTTTCTTTATGTAGAGGTGCATCAGTAAGTGCTTCAAGCCCTCCTCACTTTCAGTAAGCAAGGTTGTGTCATCTGCATATCACAGATTGTTGATGAATCTTCCTCCAATCCTGAAGCCAGGTTCCCAATATAGTCCAGTTTCTCAGATTCTTTACTGGGCATACAGATTGAATAAATATGTTGAAAGGATTCAACCATGATACACACCTTTCCTGATTTGAAACCATGCACTATCCTCTTGTTCAGTACCAACAACTGCCTCTTGGTCTATGTACAGTTTCCACATGAGAGCAATTAAGTGTTCTGGAATTCCCATTCCTCCCATGTTATCCATAATTTTTCAAATGCTTTTGCATAGTCAATGAAACACAGGTAAACATTTTTCTGTTATTCTCTGTTTCAACCTAGATTCATCTAACATCAGTAATGCTATCCCTTGTTCTGTGTCCTCTCTTGAATACAGCTTGAATTTCCGGCAGTACCCGTTCATGTACTGCTGCGACCACTTTTGAATTACATTCAGCAAAATATTGTTCTACAATTTCTGCATTCAGTTGGATCACCTTTCTTTGGAATGGGCACAAATATGGATCTCATCCAGCTGGTTGGTCAATTAGCTGTCTTCCAAATTTCTTGGCATAAATGATTGAGTGCTTCTAGCATTGCATCCGTTTGTCAAAACATCTCTGTTGGTTTTCCATAATGTCCTGGAGACTTGTTTTTGGCAATGTCTTCAGTTCAGCTTGGATTTCTTCCTCCAGTACCTCTGGACTATCTCCTAAAATGGCTGAATGGCTGCAATTTCTTTGTGGTACAATGACTGTGTGTTTCTTCCATCTTCTTTTGATGCTTCCTGTGTGGTTCAATATTTGGCCCATAGAATCTTTCAGTATTGCAACTTGAGGTTTGAATAGTTTCTTCAGTTCTTTCAGCTCAAGAAATGCCAAGCCATAACATACTATACAAAACATTGTTCCACCTCCTACTTTGGTGAGTAGCAACTGGTATCTTAAAAGCTAGCAAGCTGTCATCTAGATGTAACAATGGGTCTCTTCATCCAGAGCAAAGAAGAATGAAGAAAACCAAAATTCATGGAAACA
>NW_006922335.1:941895-945494 GCF_000298275.1 Orycteropus afer afer
TGGTAAACTGTGGTCAATGACATGAGACAAAGTATATGTGAACTGCTGTATGGAAAGTGAATTTGCTCTGTAAATCTTCACCCAAATCACAATAAAATAAAAAAAGAAAGAAAAGAAAAGAAATGCCAAGCATGTTGTTCCTTTTTGATTTTCGAACTCCAGATCTTTGCACATTTCATTATAAAATTTTACCTTGCTTTCTGGAGCCACCCACTGAAATTTTCTGTTCAGGTCTTTTACTTCATCATTTTTTCCATTTGCTTTGTTGTTGTTGTTATGTGCTGTTGAGTCGGACCTGACTCATAGCAACCCCTCCTTGGGTTTCTGAGGCAGTATCCCTACAGAAGTAGATTGACCAACCTTCCTTCCAAGGAGCGGCTGGTGGGTTTGAACCACCAGCCTTCTTCTGGTTAGCAGTCAAGTGCCTTAGCAAATACCAAATATACATTATGGCATTTTCTTTCTTGCCTGTCTTTTTAATTATCTTTTGCTTTCTTCATGTACAGTGTCCCTGATATCATCCCACAACTCCTCCGATCTTCAGTCATTAGTGTTCGATGCATCAACTGAGATGATCTCTCAATTCAGGTGAAATATACTCAAGGATGTACTTCTGCTCCCATGGACTTGTTTTAATTTTCTTCAGCTTCAACTTGAACTTGCGTATGTCAAAGTGACTGATCATAGAGGAGAAAAATCTTAGAAATTAAGGAATCACAGAGGATGAACCCCAAACTCCCATCAAATCCTTGGATGGCTGAACTGTACATGTTCAGAGAAAGAATGTAAGTAAGCAACAACTTGGGGCTGAACAGCGATATTGCCAATTTAAAGCACCCGAGTATTCCAATGGAATCACAAAAGAGACATTACTTAAACCTAAGAACTATGTACTAGGACTAAGGTCAAATCTGTAGGATTAAGGGGAAAATAGCTTTACCTAGCAAAACCTAAAATGAAGCTTCCATAGGAACAAGGTTATCTACCAGTTATCACCTGGAACAAAATCCAACACTTTTTGGAGTAAGTTAACTAAAGTTATAGCTCTACAATATAGTATGCACAATATTGAGTACACAATTTTAAAAATTAATAGACTTATGAATAATCAGGAAAATGTGACCCCTAATCAAAAGAAAAACTCAACAAAAAAGACATATAGACAACTGTACTTTGGAATTAACAGAAAAGGTTTTTAAAATAAATACAATAAATTTTAAAGTATCAATAAGAAAAGGACAGATATGATAGATGAAAGGATAGAGAATTTCAGGACAAATATTTAAAAATATAAAAAGGACCAAATGGGCTTTATAAAACTGAAAAATTCTAATATCTGATTTTTAGAAAATCCACTGAATGAGATCAATAGTAGATTAGACAATAAAGAAGAAAGATCAGTGAATTTGACAAAAAGTCAATGAAAATTACCCTTAGTGAAGCCCAGAAAGAAATAACATTGAAAAAATTAACAGGGCCTTAACGACTTGTGATATAGTAACAAGAAGAAGTCTAACATGCAGGCAATTAGAATCTTAGAAGGAGAGAAGAGAGAGAATTGAATAGAAAGAATTTTTGAAGAAATATGGATCCATATTTTTCCAAATTTTATTACAAATATTCAAGAATCTCAGCAAAATTTAAGCAAGATGAACACAAAGAAAAGCATATTATCAGTCAAGCTTCTCTTAGTAAAAGAGAAAATATTAAAAGTAGAAAAAGGAAGCAAAGAATTATATATACAGAGGAATAATGATAAGAATTATAAGTAATTTCTCACCAGAAACAATGAAGACTTGTAAGGAATGGAACGACACTTTAAGGTGTTGAAAGAAGAATACTATATCCAGTGAAAACATCCTTCAAAATTGAAGGTGAAATAAAAATATTTTCAGGTAAATGAAATCAGAGAATTTAGCATCAATAAATTTACATAAGAGAAATGTTGTGGATTTAATTGTGCTACCCCAAAATATGTAATGAAGTCTTTTTTTAAAAAAAAGAAAATTATGATTTGTGTGCAAATTTACAAAGCAGATTCATTTTACACTCAAGAGTTCATACATGTTTTATTTCACGCCACCAGTTACAATCCTCACAAAAAACAACTCTCCTTCAATCTCCTTCCTGTAACTACCCCTTCCTTGTGTCCTTCTTATTTGCATTCCTGTTTGTCTCGCTTTCCCACTATTAAAGTACTGCCCTTCTGATCTCTCATGGTTAACTGTTTTAAAGGTGCATCTCCCAGGGGTAGATGTTTCACTCATAACCTAACCTAACTAACTCACTGCCATTGAGTTGATTCGACTCATAGCAACAACCTCTCCTTGGATTTCCAAGGTGGTATCACCACGGAAGTAGACTGCCCAATCTTTCTTCTGAGGAGTGGCTGGTGGGTTTGAACCACAGCCTCTGGTTAGCAGTCAAAATGCCTTAGGCACTACACCACCAGAGCTCCTGTTTCACTCATAGGTCTTTTTGATGTTTGGCTGAGAGCTAACTCATAGGAGTGAGTCCAATTCCAGGCCCAAAGGGTAACCAGGGCCAATAGTCTCAGGGGTTTCACCAATTTCTACCTGACCAGTAATTCTGGTCATTTTTAAGTTTTTGAATTTTGTTCCACATTTTTCCTCACACTCTATCCAGGTTCTTCAACTTTGATCCCTTTCCAAGTGGTTGGCCTTGGTAGTTGGGCACCATCTAGTTCCTCTGGTCTCAGGCTTATGGTCCATTAGTCCTTTGGACTAATGTTTCCATATGTCTTTCATTTTCTTTACTCTTCTTTCCTCTATGTGAGGAGAGACCAATAGTTACATGCCAGTTGCCCACTCTAAAGCTTTTAAGATCCCGGTTGCCACTCACCAAAGTAGAATGCAGAACACTTTTATGTAGTATGATGTGTGTAGGAGCTCTGGTGGTGTAGTGCTAAGATACTTGACTGCTAACCAGAAGGCTGGTGATTCAAAGCCACCAGCCATTCCTTGGAAGGAATATTGGTCAATCTACTTCCATAGTACTGTTTTTAGGTGCCATCAAGTCATCTCCAACTCATAACAACCTCATGTACAGCAGAACGAAACAATGCCCAGTCCTGTGCCAGCCTCATGATCTTTGCTACACCTGAGCCCATCATTGCAGCCACTATGTCAATCCATCTTATTAAGGGCCTTCTCCATTTTCATTGTCCCTCCACTTTGCCAAGCATGATATCCTTCTCCAGGGAATGGTCCCTTCTTAAAACATGACCAAAGTAGGTGAGATGAAGTTTGGCCATTCTCACTTCCAAGGAGCACTCTGGCTGCACTTCTTCCAGTACAGATTTGTTATTTCTTTTAGCAGTCCACGGTACTTTCAGCATTCTTCACCAACACCACAACTCAAAAACATCAACTCTTCTTTGGTCTTCCTTTTTCATTGTCCAGCTCTCACATGTATATGAGGCAATTGAAAATACAAAGGCTTGTGTCAAGCTCATCTTTTTTTTTTTTTTTTTAATTTTTATTATTATTATTTTTAATTGTGATTTGGGTGAAGATTTACTGAGCAAATTCACTTTCCATACAGCAGTTTACATATACTTTGTCTCATGACATTGACCA
>NW_006922335.1:947076-948553 GCF_000298275.1 Orycteropus afer afer
TGGAGAAGGAGGTAGTGGCTCTCGCTCACTAAGTGAAGTTGCAGGAGGTGTGGGTGTAGTTGTGTCTTATGGGGACTGTTGTTGTCTCCCACTCAATCAGACACAAATTACAATCAAATAACCTTCAAAAAACTTGTCAGTCATATAGGTCCTGAGTGTTCTTGGGTTTTCTGGAAAGCAGAACATGTTCTTAAGCCCCAGGAATCTGCTAGAGCACTGTCTCTTTAAATATCCAAAACAGTCAAGCTGCTTTTTAAACCTTCAAAATGGCGGTGCCCTCCGAACTGACAAAAGTCCACAGTTCAGCCCACCTTTCTCTTCACCTTCTCTGTTTATTCCCCAGCCACCATGCACAGTCCTCCATGCAGTCCCTGGCTAGCAGGGCAATTTTTAGGTTAATTCTTAAATCCTACCACCACAGGAATCTGTGAAAGCACTGTCTCTTTAAATATCCAAAATAGGTGCTACAAAATGGCAGCACCTCTGGACCGGCAAAAGTCCACAGCTCTGCCCAACTTTTTCTTCACCTTCTCTGTTTGTTTCCCAGTCACCGTGCACAGTCCTCTGTGCAGTCCCTGGCTAGCAGGGTGATGTTTAGGTTAATTCTTAAGTCCTACCACCACTTGGGAGTCTCCAAGCTGTCTTTGCCATCAGGATTGCTCAGGATCGCTGCCAGACCACAGCTCCGTATGTCTCCTTTTTTGGTATTTTTATGCAAATTCTTCTGCTAGTTGGGGTTTAGTCCACTTCTATAACCTTTCCTTCAAGGCTCAGGGGTCCAGGATTATCTTCTGTGTCTGTGTTAATTGGTTTACCTTTTCTTTGTTGAAGAGGGTCTGTGCATTCTTTCTGCCTAGTCCACCATCTTGCCAGAACTCCTGTCAAGTGCATCTTAGTCTTCAAAATATATCTTTGCTCTGCAGCACTTGAAAGTCCTTTGCAGCAGATTTTCCCAATGTTATATGACAAAAAGCCAGGAACCCTGACAGAGAAGCAGTCAGTCGCAGGGATCCAGGTGAGGAGAGGAACTCAGGCACACCCAAAGCAGTAGAGTGGGAGAACAGGAGAAAGGGGATAAAAGAGCCAGGAACCTGGACAGAGGAGCAGTCATCTGCAGGGATCCAGGTGAGGAGAGGAACTCAGTCACGCCCAAAGCAGCAGGGTGAGAGAGCATGAAAAAGGGGATTAAAAGGCCTAGGAATCTGGACAGAGGAGGAGTCAGCCACAGGGACCCAGGTAAGGGTGTTATGAGAGGTTTGCAACAGGGAAACAAACTTGTCTGTCAGTTTATCCTATCGTGGTGACATGTTGATGAGTTTTGAGGCTGAGCCACTGGTGTTTCAAACACAGAGGGATGCACATAGTGCACAGGTATCAGCCTAGCTTACAGACTGAGACAGACTAGGAAGAAGGAGGAGGCCATCCACTTCTCAAATAATTGGCCAGGGAAAACCTTATGAATAGCAAAGAAACACTG
>NW_006922335.1:949518-950661 GCF_000298275.1 Orycteropus afer afer
AGAAAGCAAGAGATCACTAAAAAGACGAGAAAGTAAGAGAAGATCAAAATGGATGACAGAAGAGACTCTGAAACTTGCCCTTGAGCAGAGAGAAGCTAAAGCCAATGGAAGAAATGACCAGATAAAAGAGCTGAACAGAAGATTTCAAAGAGCAGCTAGAGCAGACAAAGCCAATTACTATGATGAAATGTGCAAAGATCTGGAGTTTGAAAACCAAAAGGGAAGAACGCGCTCAGCATTTCTCAAGCTGAAAGAATTGAAGAAAAAAAATAAGCCTCGAGTTGCAATATTGAGCGATTCTATGGGCAAAATATTGAATGAGGCAGGAAACATCAAGAGAAGATGGCAGGAATACACAAAATCACTGTACCAAAAGGAACTGATTGATTTTCATCCATTTCAGGAAGTGGCATATGATCAAGAACTAATGGTACTGAAGGAGGAAGTCAAAGTTGTAATGAAAGAATTGGTGAAGAACAAGGCTCCAGGAATTGACGGAATACCCATTGACATATTTCAACAAATGGATGCCCCATTGGAGGCACTCACTCGGTTATGCCAAGAGACTTGGAAGACAGCTATCTAGCCAACTGACTGGAAAAGATTCATATTTGTACCCATTCCAAAGAAAGGTGATCCCACAGAATGTGGAAAGTATAGAACAATATCATTAATATTGCACGCAAGTACGATCTTACTGAAGATAATTCAGAAACGTTTGCAGCAGTATATTGACAGAGAACTTGCAGAGGTGCAAGCTGGATTCAGAGAGTACGTGGAACAAGGGATATCATAGCTATTGTCAGATGGATCTTGGCTCAAGGCAAAGAATACCAGAAAGATGTTTACTTGTGTTTTATTGACTATGCAAAGGCATTTGATTGTGTGGATCATGACAAATAGTGGATAACATTGAGAAGAGTGGAAATTCCTGAACACTTGATTATACTCATGAGGAAACTGTACCTTGACCAGGAGGCTGTCGTTTGAACAGAACAAGGGGACACTGCATGGTTTAAAATCAGGAAGGGAGTGCATCAGGGCTGTATCTTTTCCCCATACTTATTCGATCTATATCCTGAGCAAATTATCTGAGAAGCTGGACTATATGAAGAAAAAGGTGGCATCAGGATTGGGGGAAGA
>NW_006922336.1:0-7999 GCF_000298275.1 Orycteropus afer afer
AATAGGTGAAGCAGTACCTAAAGGCCACATGCATTAGATTTTATATACTGTTTCATCTTTAGATACCTCTTTTAATCTCCTTTGACCCTAATTTCCAAAACCAAACCCACTACTGTCAAATCGATCCTGACTCATAGCAACCTTCATAAGTTTTCCAAGGCTATAAATGTTTACAGAAACAGAGTGCCTCATCTTTCTCCTGTGGATATGCTGGTGGGTTCGAACCATAGACCTTTTGGTTAGCAGCCAAATCTTTAGCCACTACACTACCAGAGTTCCTTGTTTTAACCCCAGTAAGTAAATATTATTATGCCCATTTTGAAGATGAGAAAAACAAAGCTCAGATAAGTTAAGGACATTCTTCTGAGTTACACTAAGACTATACAGGATATCAAGATTAAAACCTAAATTGTATGTCTATAATGCCTTGAAGCAGTAGAATACTATAAGGTCTTGATAATTGGGGCTATATTTTATCCTTTTGCACCTAGTGTCCAAAAATGAATTCGATAAACAGAAATTAAGTTGCTTTAAAAACATTTGTTGTAATAAGGAACCTAAAAAGAAATATTGGAATAAGTTAACCAAAACAATAACTGATTTTTTTGCTTATGATGAAATTGAAAATTATGCTTTCCTCTGAAGCCATGAAGCTCCTAAAAGTTAATTAGCTTTGTGTTAATATTTTGATGCATCTCTGCACTTCTTAATCTAATTGCAAATTATTATTACATCAGCCATTCTGTCTGTGGCAAAATGAGGGAGGATAACACAGCCTCCAAGGTTGCTTATCCTTGAAAGATTTTCAGCTTGATATTTTGCTGTTTGTCTCTTGGTTTATTTCAGGCCAGAATAAAAGGAGAGTAATGATCATTGTGTGGGTGTTCTCTGCCTCATTTCCTTAGCAGTAGAACCATATTTCATCCACTATTGAGGGTTGAGAAACCTCGGCTTTGAAAAGGAAATAAATACAACCCATTTTCAATAGAAAGGAAACAGATCAAATTACACCTGACACTCAATGAGCCCAAGGGAGTCTAGTCTCCACCAATTAGAACAAAATTGAGTCTAGTTCTTTCTGCAACTCTTCAAAAGAAAGGTTTAGGGGTGGAGTTTTCTGAACCTTCTGTCCTGTTGATGAATGATGGGAAGCCATGCTTTATATCAAGGGATTACTGGAAATGGGAATAAGTATTGGCTCTCAGAATTGGAAGAGAACTTTGTGGTCATTTATGTTTAAATATCTTGCACAATATTCCCACCAACTGGTCATTGTCTATGCTTAAAAGCATTTGAGAGAATGCTTGGATTCCAGAGTTGATTAATTCCATCTTTGGGTGACTTTTGTCATGTTGGACTGAAACATTTCTTCCTCTCCAGTCTCTCTATAGTAATATATTACACTTAGGTTATCATAACTAGATTTTATTATCATTATATTTATTACTGCTGTATACTTATATAAAATAAAATAGGGAGTTCTGGTGGCATTGTGCCTAAGGCATTTGACTGCTAACCAGAAGGCTGATGGTTCAAACCCACCAGCCACTCCTTGGAAGGAAGACTTGGCAATCTACTTCCATAAAGGTACCACCTCAGAAACCCAAGGAGGGGACACTATGAGTCAGAACTGACTCGACAGCAGTGAGTTTGGTTTGTTTATACTTATATAAAATAATACCACAGTATTCATCTACTAATAAGATATTTGGCAAGTATTTCACATATATAAAATTATAATAATGGGTATTATTTATTGAGCCATTATGGTAATATATAATAAGATGAATTACTTTATTATTGTTGAGCACTTAAGGGATCTGTGGGTTCAAGCATACCAACCATTGTTAGGATGGTGTAGGACTAGGCAATGTTTTGCTCTGTTATACATAAGGTTGCTATGAGTTGGAGCTGACTTTATGGCAACTAACAACAACAGGAGATCTATGAGGCATAGTGCTAAGCACATTATAGATACTGACTCATAAAACCCTCACAATCATATTATGAGGTAGGTGTCATGTTCTCTGTATTACAGATAAGAAAACTGAGACTGAGAGAAATTTAGTATCTTGCTCAGAGTCACCCAGCTAAGTGGTAGAGCAGATTTCGCTGGGCATTAAGTTGGTGCTCAAAAGAACTAGTCTGGGGCCTCTCGAAGAGTATGAAGGGATGGACACTGGGAGGAGGTAACTATGGGGAGGAAGTGGGAGGGGAGCTGCTGCATTGTAAATTTTGGTCAATGACATGAGACAAAGTATATGTGAACTGCTGTATGAAAAGTGAATTTACTCTGTAAATCTTCACCCAAATCCTAATAATAAAAAAAAAAAAAAGAACTAGTCTGTACAGCCTCCAAAATCAAGGCATTAGCTCATTCTATATAAACACTTCTGTTTATTGGATCTGATAGTTCTGCTCACAAGGCTTTGCACAGTAGTAGCTAGACTGGCTCTTTGAGTGTTAGCTTGTGCATGTCTATCTGTTTAACAGCAGCCAAGTACTTAAAATATAAATAAAAACCTAACTTCACAGGAACAGACATTTTTTCCAACAATGCTGTTGGAAATCACTAACCAAGGGTGTCCTCAGTTCACACCATATTGGCAGACAAGAAAATGTCATGACTTTTATGGCCTTAGTGACTATTCTTTGTTTCAGCTCAAGTATACCCTGAATCATTCTTTTCCACTTTCTCCATGCCAAGGGGCAGATCAACATTGACTTGACACAAAGTCAACCCAATATATCCACCCAGAGTGGCACGTGCCCTTGGTGTTACAGAGAATAGTAACTAAAGCTAAAGAAAAAAGAGACAGCTCATATTCCATCTGACATCACAAAACATACTTTGAATTTTTGTGCTAGATTTTAAACCATATTAAATACATAATATATCATTTTGGTGTTGCTTCAGGTATTCTTTCAATCACTATTATTATCAGCTTGTCTCTATGGGAATCATATGTTTTACTTGCTAATTCCATAAACCTCTAACCAGTGTCTTAGGTCTATGTTTTTAAACGGGATTGCTTATTGTGCTACTATGCTGGGCCTCAGCTGTAAAGCTTGTTTAATTGTCTGTTGTGATGGTTTGCTTGCAAATACACATAGTCTCCTGAAAACCTTGCAAATTAAGGCTGCTTCTTGGCAACAAAAATACCCTCCAAGAATCTTGCAGGCAGAGGAAGACTGTCTTTTTTTTTTTTTTTTTTTTAGAGATTACAGGAAGATCCTACCAGCAGTCTTTTTAGAGCTAGAGATTGAGCACAATATCCAAAAGAATGGTTTGTCTCCACTGCTGTTTTAGTCACATCTCACATTCATAAGGAATCCTGGATTAGAAAGTGGCTGTAGAATTAGCAATTGTACCTGTGACAACAAAAATGCTTATAATTTTAACAAGAGCAACACCTACCATTTGGTAAGCACCATGCTATAAGCTTTACATATTACTTTACCTTGCAACATTTCCCTAAGTTAAGCATAACAGTGTTGTCTTATTTTACACATGAAGTGCAGAGAACTCAGAGAGATCATGTAACTTGTTCAGGGTCACAGAGCTAATAAGAAGTGGCAATGCTTGGATTTTAATATAAGTTTGCCTGAATCTAAAACTCCTGCTCATTCTATCTCATCAGGTCTATATCCCTTAACATTTGGAGCATTTCCTAAGGTCTGTTCCTATAACCCCATTTTGAGAAGGGGAAAACAAAGGAGTCCCAATCCCTCACTCTAATCCAGGAAGTCTAATCATTTGTGTGGGCATGTCAAGTTCCAGAATGATACTGCTCTTGAGTCACACACACCTCTAAGATAAAATTTGAGTTGGGGTGGGAGATATGAGGATGACTACAGGTATGGTGGCCTAATTGGAACTAATCATGGAGATAGAAAGTTGCAGAATGAAGAATGTGGGCTATGGTGACAGGACTGAATTGCAATCATGTGTCTGCCAGTTTCTAGGTGTGTGGCTTTGTACAAGTTGCTAAACCTCTCTAAGACCCAGTTATCTCATCTATAAGATGAAACTAATACCTCTACTTCATAAGGCTGCTGTGAGGATTAAGGGCAATAATGCCTGTAAATCATTTGGAGCAGTGCCTGGCATGGAGTTGATATTTAACAAGTGGTTTTAGTGCAGGATGGGGATTTCAGTAAAATGGCATAAAAAGATAGAAACTTTATTAGTGAGGTAAAGCCCCGAAATTATAGATGATATAAGGTCAATATTAGCAAAAGAAAACTGTGTTTGTCTTATGTTTTTCTTTAAAGAGCAAAAAGAAGTTAAAGACCCCATCCAGGGATGCACAAAACTTGAAGCATCTGAAACTACTATTAAAGATGGAGCCAAAAATATGGTGGGAAGGCATGCAGGCAAGAGAAACCTGAGAGAACTTGAGGGGAAAGAAAAGGGGCAGAAGGCAGAGAAATAAAGCACATTTGTGTGAACTGTTAGGACTGACAGGTGATTTTACAGGAAGAGTAAAAAATATTTTAACCCAACTCCCTAGATACTGTATATCGAAGGTCATTTTATAGTGTTTCTTCCCTCTCCCTATCTCTCTTTCAGTAATAAACTGTGTGTGTATACCATCCCGGACAATACAGACATTACAAAGGGGTTACATCTCCATGATCAGTTGAAGGTCAAACCATTGTGATCATTTTTATTGCTTGTTTTTTGGAAGTAGATGACCAGATCTTTCTTCCTAGTCAATCTCGGTCTAGAAGCTCTGCTGAAACCTGTTCAGCACCATAGCAACATGCAAGCCCCCACTGACAGACAGGTAATGGCTGCATATGAGGTGCATTGGCTGGGAATCAAGTCTAGGTCTCTGGTGTAAAGCAAAAAACCAAACTCACTGCCATCAAGTCAATCCCAACTCATAGTGACCCCTATTGGGTTTCCAATGCTGTAAATCTTTACAGAAGCAGACTGCCTCATCTTTCCACATAGCAGCTGGTGGATTAGAACCACCAGCCTTCTGGTTAGCAGCCAAATGCCTTAACCACTACACCTCCACAGCTCCTAAGGTCTCCAGCATAAAAGGTGAGAATTCTACAATTGCACCATCATTGCCCCCTACACAAGTACTTTACATGATATATATTCCCTTTTTATGATTTAGGATAGGGAATTTAGCTTTTACTACTCTTGTCCTCTTGTCTCCACCTCTAACCCTGCTTTCACCTCTCACCCATTGCCAGCTATACCATTATTATAATCAAGTTTACCATGAAATGATTCTGACAACCAAAAGTCAGCAAACAGATCTGTATAAGATCTATATACTTATGATTAATATAAATCCTGTTTCCCTATGGATCAAGGAGCATGATTGTGCAATAAAGATATTCAAATATATGTCAAAAAAAAAAAAAAAAAAACCCTTTAGCATAAGGAACTTATGCCACTGCTCCAATTGCAAAGATTAAATTGGTTATCTTTTCTTATACTATGTCAACTGATCAAAAGCAAATCATACATTGTTGTTGTTAGGTGCCATCGAGTAGTCTCTGACTCATTTTGTTGTTGTTGTTGTTGTTATGTGCCGTCGAGTCGGCCCCGACTCATAGCGACCCCTCCTTGGGTTTTAGAGGCAGTATCACTACGGAAGTAGGATTGCCCAACCTTCCCTCCGAGGAGTGGCTGGTGGGTTTGAACTGCCAGGCGTCTGGTTAGCAGGCAAGTGACTTAGCCACTATGCTACCAGAGCTCCTCTCTGACTCATAGCGACCCTAAATACAACAGAAGAAAACACTATCGGGTTCTATGCCAACCTCACAATCTTTGCTATACTCAAACCCATTGTTGCAGCCACTCTGTTGATCCATCTCATTGAAAGCCTTCCCCTTTTTTGTTAACACACCACTTTACCAAGCATGATATCCTCCTTCAGGGAATGGTCCCTTCTGACAATGTGACCAAAATAGGTGAGATGAAGTCTGGCCATTTTCACTTCCAAGGAGGATTCTGGCTGCACTCCTTCCAAGACAGATTTGTTCGTTCTTCTAGCAGTCCATGGCACTTTCAGTATTCTTCGCCAACACCACAACTCAAAAGTATCAATCTTCTTCAGTCTCCCTTATACACTGCACAGCTTTCACATGCACATGAGGTGACTGGAAACACCATGGCTTGGGTTAGGTGCACCTTAGTCTTCAAAGAGGCATCTTTGCTCTTCAGCACTTTAAAGAGGTCTTTCACAGCAGATATGTCTAGTGCAATAATATGTCATCTGATTTCTTGACTGTTGTTTCCATTGATGTTGATTGTGGAACCAAGTAATATGAAATCTTTGACAACTTCAATTTTTCTCCATTTATTGTGATGCTGCTTATTGGTCCAGTTGTGAGGATTTTCTTTATGAGGTGTAATCCATACTGCAGACTGTAGTCTTCGATGTTCATCAATAAGTGCTTCAAGTCATCCTTACTTTCAGCAAGCAAGGTTGTGTCGTCTGCATGTTGCAGGGTGTTAATAAGTCTTCCTCCAATCCTGATACCACATTCTTCTTCATATAGTCCAGCTTCTCAGATTATTTGCTCAGCATATAGATTGAAAATGCTAGCATGTTCTTCCCTTTCAGTTTTCTAACTCCAGGTCTTTGCACATTTCATTATAATAATTGATTTTGTCTTCTCAAGCTGTTCTTTAAAATTTTCTGTTCAGCTCTTTTAGTTTGTCATTTTGTCCATTTGCTTTAGCTTTTCTCCATACAAGAGTAAATTTCATAGTATCTTCTGACATCCCTTTTGGTCTTTTCTTCCTTTCCTATCTTTTTAATGACCTTTTGATTTATTCATGCATGATGTTCTTGATGTTATACCACAATTCCTCTGATTTTCTGTCATTGGTATTCAATGCACCAAATCTATTCTTTAGATGGTCTCTAAATTCAGGTGGGATATAATCAAGGTCCTATTTTGGCTCTCATGGACTTGTTTTCATTGTCTTAAGCTTCAAACTGAACATGCATATAAGCAGTTAATGGTCTGTACCACGACAGCTCCTGGCCTTGTTTTGGCTGAAGATATTGAGCTTCTCCATCACCTCTTTCCACAGATGTAGTCGATCTTGTGTATTCCATCTGGTGAGGTCCACGTATATAGCTGCTCTTGATGTTGTTTAAAAAAGGTATTTGCAGTGAATAATTCATTGGTCTTGCAAAATTCTATGATGTGATCTCCAGTGTCATTTCTTTTCTTTTTAATTTTTATTGTAATTTGGGTGAAAGTTTATAGGTCAAGTTCATTTTCCATACAGCAGTTCATACACATTTTGTCTCATGACATTGACTGCAATTCCAATGTAATAGCTCTCTTCCTAATTCCTCCCCATAGTTACATCTTCCCTGTGTCCTTCCCTCTCATGCACTCCTTCCCCTGAGCTGTCTCCCTGTGCAAACACTGCTCTTCTATTCTCCCATGATTGATCGCTCCAATTAGTCTACCTGATGTAAATGTTCACCCCATATGCCTGTCTACTATTCGGCTGGAATGCACAGGAGTGAGTTCAATTCAGGACCTGAAGGGTAGCTGAGGGCCATAGTCTCAGGGGCCTCACCAGGCTCTATCAGACCAGCAAACCTGGTCTTTTTTTTTATGATTTTGAGTTTTGTTCTACATTGTTCTCCCACTCTATCCAGGATCTCCTGCACTAATCCCTCTCCAAGTGGTTGACATTGGCAGCCGGGCACCATCTAGTTCTTCTGTTCTCATGGTCATGTAGGCTGAGGATCGCATGGTCTACCAGTCCCTTGGACTAACTGCTTCCATACATCTTTGGTTCTCTTCATTAGTCTTTGCTCTGGATGAAGAGAGATCCATTGTTGCATCTAGATAGCCGCTTGCAAGCTTTTAAGACCCCAGTAGCTACTCATCAGAGTAGGATGTAGAACAATATTTTTGTGTATTATATTATGCCAGTTGAGCTTGATGTACCCTGAAACCATGGTCCCAAGCCCACAGGTCCAACTACTTGCTCCCTCTGGGT
>NW_006922336.1:37366-42816 GCF_000298275.1 Orycteropus afer afer
GGAATGCCGTTCTTCCAGCTTGTCCCTGGGATAGCATTGCAGGTAGGCCACACCCCTGGGGAAACTCCCCTTAGGCAGACCGGCCGCTTAGAACTCGGTTATGTGATCCATCATGGGAACCACCACTCACAACTGGAGTCCAGCCAAGTTGACACATCTTCAACTATCACAATCACCTTCATGGTGCAGTCTGCTGTGAGCAGCTAAGTAGTTGCCGTCAGGTTGTGACCTGCTTCTAGTATATATGAAGAAGCTTTAAGGAAGGTCTCTAGCTTTTTGGAACATTTTGTTCATGTTGCCTGTTGATATTGGGATTGTGCCATTTTACCTGCTGATTTTGGGCTCGTCAGCCTGAGGAGCCAGTAGCTGCATGAGTTAGAAGATGCTTCTGCTCCAGTGGGCCTGGACCAAGAGGCAGAGCTGCAGCCCAAGGTCACAGGGCCTTCACCCAGCCCCTAAATCTGGTATTCTGAATTCAGACTTCTAGTCTCCTAAACTGTAAGAGAATAAATTCCTGTTTGTTAAAGCCATCCACTTGTATTTCTGTTATAGCAGCACTAGATAACTAAGGCAGAATGTGGTACCAGGAGAGTGGGATGCTGCACTAACAGATACTTAAAATGTGGAAGCAGGAGTGGAATTCCTTGGACCCAAGATCCCTGCCCTCAGACTGGTAGAGAGATGGCAGCAGCAGAGCCAAGAGACCAGCACAGAGACAGTGGCAGCAGAGCTGAGGCCAGCATGAGAGAGAGCAACATGTTTGCTAGCCCACAGAGCAAGAAAGTTGAATACCTTTGGGCAGGAGGCTTCCTGGTAGGGTGGGTTGCCTTTGGGCACTAAATAACTGGTAGCACTGAGCAGCTTTGTAATACTCCCAGGAACAGGCAGAGGCTAAGAGAGACCAAGGAAATGT
The DNA here is from genome assembly GCF_000298275.1 of Orycteropus afer afer. Lineage (NCBI taxonomy): Eukaryota > Metazoa > Chordata > Mammalia > Tubulidentata > Orycteropodidae > Orycteropus > Orycteropus afer. Next base: position 38,280 of record NW_006922336.1, read on the forward strand.
GAAGCAGAGCTGCCTCAGTCTCAAAGGGTAGGATCATGGCCTATGGGGTCTCAAAGGGTGGAACTGCCACAGCCTCTTAGGTTTCAAAGAATCACATCTTCACCAATTTGGTTCTGGAGTGTGGGGTGGGCATACAAGAATGCCAGTGGGATGGGGCCATATCCGCTGCCCGAAAGTGAGGGGGTGGGGCTGCCATGTCAAAGGGGCAGAAGAACAGGGACTGCCAGGCCAAGGGGGTGAGGTCACCACTCAGATGGACTAAGGGAATTGGGCCACCCAATGAAGGAGATCTGTACCATTGCCAAATTGACAAGGGGTGGAATGTAATAGTTAAGGTTGTATGTCAGCTTGGCTAGGCCATGGTTTTGAGTGCTTGGAAGCTGGATGTACTTATTCCTCATGATGAGATTATAATCACCTCCATGGTGGAACCTGCTATAAGCAGGTAAGTAGCTGCCTTCAGGGTATGACCTGCTTCCTGTATATATGGAGAAGGTTTGAGGAAGGTCTCTAACTTTTTGGCACATTTTGGGCCATGTTGCCTGCTAATCTTGGGATTGTTCCATTTTACCTGCTGATCTTGGTTTGTCAGCCTCAGCAGCCAGTAGCTGTGTGAGTTAGAAGAAACCTTCAGTTCCAGTGGGCCTGGAACAAGAGGTAGAGCTGCAGCCCAAGGTCAAGGGACCTTGTTTTGGTTAACTCTATGCTGCTCTAACAGAAAAAAAAAAAATACCATAAATGGGTAGAGTTTGTTCTCTTACAGTTTTGAGACTTTACGTTTGAGTTCAGAGTGCCAGGCTCTAGGGGCTGGGTGAAAACCCCTTAACCTTGGGTTTCAGCTCTGCCTCCTACTCCTGGCCCACTGGAGCTGGAGGTTTTCTGCTGGCTACTGAGGCTGACAAACCCAAGGTCAACAAGTAAAAAGGCATAGTTCTAATGTTACCAAACAACACAGCAGGCCATTGATTCAAGTCCATTGAAAGTCCCAAGACCAGCAGAGCATGGTAGGCTGCTGAACAAAGACTTGACTACATGCAGGGTTCAAGTGTGCCATAAGCTACGACCTTCCTCAAAGCAGCTTCTCATATACTGGAAGCAGACCACATCACTAAAGCAGCAACTCAGCTGTTCCAGTCGATTCCATCATGGAATTGATTGTCAATCTCACCATGGGGAATAACTACATCCAGCTGCCCAGCCACTCAACCAGGCCCAGCCAAGTTGACAACAACCTTAACTACCACATACCTTCACCCAGCCCCTAGAGCTGGCACTCTGAATTTAGACTTTTACCCTCCTAAACTGTAAGAGAATATATTCCTACTTGTTAAAACCATCCACTTGTGGTGATTCTGTTATAGCAGCAATAGAGAACTAAGACAGTTAGTGATAACACTTGGGAGGGGAGCAAGGCCAAAGATAGGCCAAAAGATGAATTAAGGAAATATCATAGGGGCTCAGTCTATGGAGAGTGAGAACCTAGATAAAAAGAAGAACAGCTGGGCTAAAGGTGGTGGGAAGAATTTAAGGGCTATCTACAAGACATAAAGAAAACAAACATCCTCACAACTGGGTCAATAAGCAATATCAAGATAAATAGAGAAGATTGAAGTTGTCAAGGATTTCATTTTACTTGGATCCAAAATCAACATCCATGGAAGCAGCAGTCAAGAAATCAAACGACATATTGCATTGGGAAAATCTACCTCAAAAGATCTCTTTAAAGTGTTAAAGAGCAAAGACATTACTCTGAAGACTAAAGTGTGCCTAACCCAAGCCATAGTACTTTCAATTGCCTCATATGAATGCAAAAGCTGGACAATGAATAGGGAGATAGAAGAATTGATTCCTTTGAATTACAGGGTTAGTAAAGAATACTTAATATATCATGGACTGCCAGAAAAACAAACAAATCTGTCTTAGACGAGGTACAGTCAGAACGCTACTTAGAAGCAAGGATGGCAAGACTTTGTCTCATGTACTTTGGACATGTTATCAGGAGTGACCAGACCCTGGAGAAGGACATTATGCTTGGTAAGGTAGAAGGTCAACTAAAAAAAAAAAAAGGGAAGAGCTTCAATGAGATGGATTGATACAATGGTTGCAAGAATGGACTCAAATATAGCAACAATTGTGAGGATGGTGGGGGAATGGGCAGTGTTTTGTTCTGTTGTATATAGGATCGCTATGAGTCAGAACCAACTCAATGGCACCTAACAACAATCTATAAGACAGAATTGACTAATTTAGGAATATCAGTGTATTAGTTAAGTAAGCCAATCTTCAGTAAAAAGATAGTTCCAAATACGTATAATGATTCAAACAATATAAAAGTTTGTTTCTTGCTCCAAGGAAAACACTCCTTGTCAGCTGGAAGCTCTCCTATATTTGGTGATTCAGGAATCTAGGTTCCTTCCATCCTATGGTTCCACTATCCATTAAAATTTCATCAAGGTCAGCAGAAGAGGAAAGAGAATGTGTAGGGGCACACCCTCATTTTATAAGCTTTGGCTAGGAAATGGCTCATAATATTTCTACCCATATTATATTCACTGATGCTTAGTATCATGCCCACATCTATTGCAGTGGAGGCTGGGAAATAGAGTCTAACTCCATGCCCAGGAATAAAAGGAAATAGATTTTGGTAAACAGCTAGAAATCTTGGTATAATTAGTGAGGGCAAGAAAGGGCCTTGAAAGAATTCCCAATGCTCAGTTAGTTAACTGCATGAATGACAGTAGAAGGGTATATAGGTACAGTAGGAGGGGCTGAGGTAATGAGTTCAGCTGGGGACATGTTGAATTAGAAGTACCTATAAATACCCATGTGGAGATAATCACTATATCTGTCTACACATATCCTTCAGGATTAGAGATATACAACATTGGCCATTATGCTAATTTATTCAGCTGGTGTTGCAGTGTCTAAGGTATTTGACCGCTAACCAGAAGGCTTGTGGTTCAAACCCACCAGCTGCTCGGAGGGACAATCTACTTCCATGAAGACTTGCCACCTTGGAAACCCAATGGGGGTCACTATGAGTGGGCATCAACTTGATGGCAGTGAGTTGTTTTTTGTTTGTTTTGTTTTGTTTTGTTTTTGTTTCAATAAAAGCTTTCAACTTGTATCCAACATATAGAAAATTTATTTAAATAAAATGTCTGAAAACTTTTCCATTGGTCTGTACTCATTTGCACAGATGGGAAAAACACAGCTAAATATTATTTCAAAGCAGGTAACAAATTGATTTCCCATGAAAGCTAAACAATATGTTCTATGCAGAACTGAATTTTACATAGTGAACAGCCATCCGCAATGAAAGGAAAAGAGATTGTGAGCATTGTCCTGGTGTTGTTGTGCTTGAATTCACATCATGGGGGACTGGCAGAGGTGGGGTTCAATCGCTTGTTTGTTTTACAGAGATCTCCTTTAAAAAATAGGCCCCTGCACGTCAGGGAAGTAAAAAGGATCTGTTGAAGTATTTGATACTTGAAAGTAAGCTCACTTCAGTTCTGGGTCCCTCACAATACATTACCTCAATGTAAAATCCTAAGGCACTTGACTGCTAACCAGTAAGCTGGTGGTTCAAACCCACCAGCCACTCTTCAGAAGGAAGATGGGGCAATCTACTTCCGTATTGATACTGCCTCGGAAGCCCAAGGAGGGGTCGCTATGAGTCGGTCCAACTAGAGGGCACATAACAACAACAACAACGACAACAACAACAAATCAACTCTCAGGCTCTTAAGGAGAGCTTCTAATGGGTTTATTAATTCCCTGCTGAGAATTTGCCTTTCCTCCCCTTATATACTAAATCAGAATCTACATTTGAAGAAACCCTCATGTGATTCTTATAGGTTCTTATAGTTTTATGTATACATTCTCAGCAGGGAGTTGAACCATAATCAACCAATTTGAGGCACTTCTCTCAAGTAGCTATATTTTCCATGTCTGCAAACCAACCATTAAGATAAATCTAAGTGATCTTATATTGTCTTGGTAAATCAAAAAGATGTCAGTGTCTTTGATGGTTGCCTTGTTGTCTGAAAGTGTCTTGTCACCTCCAAGACAGATGTTTCTCACTTGAATAATTTAATGAATCAGTAACTAGATTAATTAAAATAAATATTTCCATCTGTGTCTTTTGAATGTTTCACATTTTATTGAAATATAATTTATGTACAGTGAAATACACAAAATTAAAGTGCATGGGTCAATACATTTTTTTTTTCAGTGTTTCCACCTCTCCTCTTCCACCCCTGGTAACCAACAACAAAGAAATTTTCCTTCCATATATAAACTTTCCCTTGACCTTTTACAATAATGAACTAATACTATATTTGTCCTTCTGATTGACTTATATCACTCAGCATAATGTCCTCCAAGTTCATTCACGTTATGTGGTGTTTTGCAGATTCCACATTATTTTTTAGTGTTGCACAGTATTCCATTGTGTGTATGTACCATAGTTTGGTTATCCATTCTTCTGTTGATGGGCACCTAGGTTGTTTCCATCTTTTTGCTATTGTAAATAGTG
>NW_006922336.1:42916-43650 GCF_000298275.1 Orycteropus afer afer
TACCATAGTTTGGTTATCCATTCTTCTGTTGATGGGCACCTAGGTTGTTTCCATCTTTTTGCTATTGTAAATAGTGCTGCGATGAACATGCTTGTGCATATATCTGTTCTTGTCCTGGCTCTTTCTTCTTTAGGATATATACCTAGTAATAGGATTGCTGGGTCAAATGGTATTTCTAATTCCAACTTTTTAAAGAATTGCCATACTGCTTTCCACAGTGATTGTATCATTTGACAGTCCCCAGTGTATGAGAGCCCCAATCTCTCCACATTCTCACCAGCATTCATTATTTTCAGTCTTGTTGAACTTTGCCATTAGTCCTGGGGTGAGGTGGTATCTCATTGTTCTTTAGATTTGCATCCCTCTGATGGCTAATGATTGTGAGCATTTCTTCATGTATTTGCTGGGCACCTTAATATTCTCTTTGGTGAAGTGTCTATTCATGTCTTCTGCCCATTTTTTAAATTGAATTGGTAATTTCTCTGTTGTTGAGGTGTTAGAGTTTTCTATAAATTTTAGAGATAAGTCCCTTGTCAGATACGTCGTTGCCAAATATTTTTTTCCCAATCTCTAAGTTCTCTTTTTACTCTTTTGGAAAAGTCTTTTGATGTATGCATTCATTGCTATAAATTGGCCTCTGATCACTGCTTTTACTGTCTCCCAAATATTTTGGTATGTTGTGTTTTCATTCTCGTTTGATTCTAGGAACTTTTTTATTTAATTTTTTATTTCTT
>NW_006922336.1:44570-47379 GCF_000298275.1 Orycteropus afer afer
GCACTTGACTGCTAACCAGAAGGCTGGAGGTTCAAATCCACCAGCCACTCCTTGGAAGGAAGATGGGGCAATCTACTTCCGTAGTGATACTGCCTCGGAAACCCAAGGCGGGGTCGCTATGAGTCGGGTCGGACTCGACGGCACATAACAACAACAATTATGACTGTGGAGTCATCTATTGATCTTTTCAGTTCTGTTAGAGGCTGGTTTATGTATTTTGGGGCTCTTTCATTGAGTACATAGATATTTATTATGGTTATGTCCTCTTGTTCAATCAACCCTTTAATCATTATATAATGTCCTTCCTTGTCTCTTATGGTGGTTTTTGTCTTAAAGTCCATTTTATCAGAAAGTAATATTGCCAATCCTGCTCTTTTATGGTTGTCATTTGCTTGACATATCTTTTTCCAACTTTTGATTTTTAGTCTATTTTTGTCTTTATCTCTAAGATGTGTCTCTTATAGACTGTATATAGATGGGTAATGTTTTCTTATCCAATCTGCAGCTCTCCATCTCTTGAGTGGTGCATTTAATCCATTGACATTCAGTGTAATTGTCAACAAGAATGAATTTGTTGCTGTCATTATTTTTTATATGCTTTCTCATGGTGTTGCTGATTTCTTTGTTCCATATAATTTTCTGTGCTGAGCTTGTTTTGTTTATGAATCATGTTATAATTTCCCTCATTGCTATTGTTGTAGTATTTGCTAAATATTTGTGCTGTCCTCTTTTTTATTGCAATGTGAAGGCTTACCATTTTTCTTTGAGGTTACCATGTGATTTATCATTTTCTTCCCAAGTTTAGAACAGTCCATTCTATCTTGCTGTTGTCTTGACTTCTCTACCATTTAGAAGTTCTGTAACTACACTATTTTTTCCCTCTTTTTGGTTTGTAGTTGTCCTCATTTGTCAATTGATGTCTGGTGTCCTCTTTATAATCTTGTAGGTTTATTTACTTTATATACTTCCATAATTGGGTTGGTTTCTGGGTTATGGCATCATGTGTGTTAGTGGTCAGTTGTTGTTTATTGTTGTTGGTTCTCTGTCCAAAGGACTCCCTTTAGTACCTCTTGTAAGGTTGGTCTGGTTTTAACAAATTCCCTTAATTTCTGCTTATCTGGAAATCTCCTAATCTCACCATCATATTTGAAGGACAGTTTTGCTGGGTATGTAATTCTTGGTTGGAAATTTTTTCTTTCAGGGTTTTATATACATTATCCTATTGTCTTCTCTCTTATATGGTTTCTGCTGAGAAATCCAAGCTTAGTCTTATTGGTTGCCACTTGTATGTAACTTTTCAATTTTCCCATGCTGCTTTCAGGATTCTTTCTTTGTCTTTGGTTTTGGTGAGTTTGATGATGATACATCTTGGTGATTTTCTATTGGGGTCTATCATATTTGGGGTTCATTGGACTTCTTGAATTGATATATTCTCATCTTTCATCATAGCAGGGAAATTCTCTTCCAACAAATCTTTGATAATTTCCTCTGTTGTTTTACTTGTCTCTTCCTGTTCTGAAATTTTGATTATACATAGGTTATTCCTTTTGATGGTATCCTACATGAACCTTAGGGTTTCTTAATCTTGTTTTCATCTTCTTTCTGATTGATCCTTTTCCAAAGAATTATTCAGGTATTTGTCATCAATCTAATTCTGCCTCCACTGATTCAAATCTACTCCTTTGCTCGTTCAATGTATTATCTACTTCTGAAAATTTAGTATTAATCTTCTGGATTTCTATCGTAGATTTTGTATCATTTCTAAGTTTTCATTTATTTTGTCGTTTTGTTCTTGTATTGTCTTATGAAATTGTTCTTGCGTTCTCTCTGTGTTTTCCTCAATTTTGTCAGTGTTTTCCTTGTTCTGTCTCTCAATCCATTGAAGGTATCTAAATATAATTCTTTTGAATTCCTTATCAGAGAGTTCCAATGCTGCTTCTTCCTCAGGGATGTGCTCTGGGTCTTTATTCTGGTCCCTTGTTTCTCCTACTTTATCTTGTCCTTTGTGTGGATGGTGGTGCCCTGTTGTCTCTGAGACATTGTGACCTTTTTGTGCTTACATTTAATTGGTGATTGTATGTTGGAGTGAGTTGCCCAATATTTTCATTTTCTTTGTTTTGTTTGGATGTTATCTAAGTAAGCAGGGTACTTTGCTTCTCTATTTGCTAATTGGCAGCACTTATACACTCACCACCTGTCTCTTTTCCCCTTGTCAGTCTTCCATATATCCCTGCTGTCCTTGGCAAGCAGGGTCTATTCTTAGGTCCTTGAAATCTGAATGAGAATGCTGTCACTTTAAACATCCAAAATGGCCACCTCTTGCAAACATTCAAAATGGCTGCACTCATGGTCACTTTAAATATCCAAAATGGCAGCTGCTTGTAAACATTCAAGATGGCTGCACCCTCACTCACTTTGTTGTTGTTGTTGTTAGGTGCCTTCAAGTTGTTTCTGACTCATAGCGACCCCGTGCACAGCAGAATGAAACACTGCCCGATCCCACACCAGCTCCGTGATCCCCATTATACTTGAGCCCATCATTGCAGCCACCATGTCAATCCATCTCGTTGAAGGCCTCCCCCTCTTTCGTCGACCCTCCACCCTACCAAGCATGAAGCATGACATTCTTCTCCAGGGAATGGTCCCTTCTGACAACATGACCAAAATAGGTGAGACGAAGTTTGACCATTCTCGCTTCCAAGGGGCATTTCGGGTGCACTTCCTCCAGGAAAGATCTGTTAGTTCTTTTAGCAGTCCATGGTACTTTCAGCATTCTCCACCAGCACCACAACTCAAAAGCATCAACTCT
>NW_006922336.1:47634-54271 GCF_000298275.1 Orycteropus afer afer
AGTTGTGAGGATTTTTGTTTTCTTTACATTGAGATGTAATCCATACAGCAGACTGTATTCTTCAACCTTCATCAGTAAGTGCCTTAAGTCATCCTCATTTTCAGCAAGCAAAGTTGTATCATCTGCATATCTCAGGTTGTTAATGATTCTTCCCCCAATCCTGATGCCATGTTTTTCTTCATATAGTCCAGCTTCTTGAATTATTTGCTCAGCATATAGATTGAATAAGTATGGGAAAAGGATACAATCCTGACGCACTCCCTTCTTGATTTTAAACCATGTATTGCCCCCTTGTTCCATTCAAATGACGGTCACTTTAAATATCCAAAATAGCCACTACTTGTAAACAATCAAAATGGCTGTGCCTTCTGGACAACCAAAAGTCCACAGCTCAGGCTTTCTCCCACTTTGCTGTCTCCCTTCCTAGTCATCAGCCACCAGCACAGTCATCCCTGCAGCCCGTGGTGACCAGGGCTGATCTTTAAGTCAATTCTCAGGTCCCAACACTACTTGGAAATATTCAGGCTGTTGGTGCATTCAGCATAGCTGACAGTCTACAGCTCTGTCCATCTCCATACTCACTGTTTTCATTCAGGTTCTTCCGCTAGTTGGTGCCTAAACCACTACTGTATACTTCCTTTCAAAGCTCAGGATTATCTTCTGTATCTCTGTCAATTGTTTTCTCTTTTCTTTGTTGAAGAGGGTCTGTGTAGCTTGTCTGCCTATTCTGCCATCTTACCAGAAGTCCTGAATTTTTCACTTTTAAGAAAATAATAAAGATATATCTTTATTATTCATATACCTGGATAATAATATTTACTTTTAGATTTACTGAATCTTTTACATCTCAAATTTTCTCTCATTATTAATTGTGTGATAGGAGCACAAGGACAGGGTATGAGAGAGCATTAAACACCTCACTGGAACTATCTGGAAACAGGTGCATCTACATGCTTCACCACATTCAGTCAATGTCAGCCAGGATAATATTCATTGATAAATGTTATACATGCTTAAGAATTGTACAAAATCTTTTCTTGTGAAATATAGGAAAATAGGCAAACACACACACACACACACACACACACACAAAACGCTGAATTATAAAATGAATGTATGATGGAAAGCCATACATTATAAAATAGGCCTAATCAATTTGTGTGTATGTTTGTGTAATGCATTTTGACCCTGGAAAAAAAAGCTCTGGCAGTATAACAATCGCAGTGTTAGAAAAGCCATGAGCATAAACTGCCAACATGATATAAATGGAAAAGTTCTCTTGCTTTTCTTCACTGAGTAAATTTTTTCTACTTGTATCAATGAAAATATCAGATACAGGCAGTCTGTGGTTTACAAACAAGATCCATTCTTAACTGTGTCTTTAAGAATTTGTAGGTAAATCAGAACAGGTGCATATGGTTCTTATTTAGTCTTACTTTAGTGCAAGAAAAAGCTTGAAGCATTTTCAATGATTAAAAAGCTGCACGTGCAGCAAGTGAAGGTTATTATGATGAAGAATTTGTTGGGAGTAGGGATCATTTCAAAGTGAGGGAAAATTTACACAATATTAAAGGGCAAGTAAGAGTTGTCTGTAAGTCGGAAGGTCGTAATCCAGGGACTGCCTGTAGTACACAGCCAGCCAATCTGTGTTTATTTCTCCATTATGTAACCTGTCTTTCCACTAACTCTTTTACTCCATAGGGAAGTCAGAGTTCTACAAACAGCCTGAGATGAAATCATCATTATTATGGTTTTGCATGCCGAGCTGTGGCTTGGTCCCATAATTCTCAGGGCTAAACCCATAGAGACAAAAAAGATTAGTGAAGGCTCTTTGCCACTCTAGCTGTGGGAGTCCACTTGGAGGCCTTCTCCACTGACTATCCCCCATGGAAACCCAGTGCCAGATTCTGTATCACTACAAAACACAAGGTTGCATTACATACCTCTTTACATAGATGCCAGATGGAGCTGCCAGTAGGGGAAAATGACTAGGTCTTGAATCTGTATTTCTTCTATGGTTTGAGGGAAAAAGGAAAGCCCATGACATGTCAATTGATAACATGCCCTCGGTCCTTGTCCTTCTCCCTCATTGAGAGCTTATTGCTTCAATTAATTTCCACCTCAATTAATATGTATCTAGTGTCCACAGTGAGCCAAGCCTGGCTGGGGGTGGGGGGCAAATAAGGACAATAACTCCCACTGCCCATATTTCTAGTGTAGAATGTATTCATCAATATGGAAATTTCCAGCACCCCCACTGACCTTGAATAGCTGGTCTTCAGGAACTCTTCAGAACTAATTATTAAGCCATCTGCCTTATGCAGACATATATGACCCTAGAGGAATTCCAGTGCAAGTAAGAGGTACATCTCTCTGATAGATCTGCCTATGCTTGTGCCCAGGACCTTTTTATAAAGGTCTCTGCAATATTTAAAGGATGTCAACAAACCACAATCCTAACTATAGAAAAATATGTGCACATTTAATTTCACATTGCAAAAATAAAATAATAATGTTGACACTTAGAATGTATTAGGCAGCTAGTTTCAAATTGCACCCATTCCTCAGTTATCAACATGGTTAGGTTCCAAAGACTAGGTCATTATGTGCGAGGACCAAATGCTCCTCAGGCTCCTGGAGTCATGACAGAAGTAGCCCCATGGGACTGCTCCCTTCCCTGCAGCTGCAGTCTGTAGCTGACTTGTTTCGGCACACCTCCTCTGTACTCTGGGTGGGCAGGTCCACTTGTGCCATTTCAAACTATAGGCAGAGCTGACTGGGTCAGGATTTGCAGCCAGGAAGGGACTCACCCTACCCTGATGCTTGAGGAGTTCTCGCTTTCCACAGAAACGCCCAGGCACCTGGGACATTCACTGGCCCCAGAGTCCCCGAGCATGCAATCAGTGGATCTTGGGACCTGTGGAGAAGTGTCCACCACAGGCCCTGTATGCTTCCCCCTACCACCTTCTCACAGATTTGGGGCCTGAAACCACAGCTCCCCTGGGACAGCAGGGCAGCAGCCACCAGCCTGTGGCCCAAGCAGTATTCAAGAAGCTTTGCAACACACTTGCAAATTAATAAGCCGGGGCACCAGCATTTTACGTGTTTTATTCCACCGCCCCTTTTCATTTCCTCATCTTTTGCCTTTATTTGCATCCAAGACTGGGGAGTGGGTGGGGTGTGATGGGAGGGATCAAGGACTTGAGGCTCATGAGGGAAGCACTCTCCTTACTCAAAACACAAGCCCTTACCTGGCTTTAAAGTGATTTAAGTACATTTTTTACTATTGTTGTAAATGCAAAACATGGGATAATGAGGTAATCATAGAGAATAAGTTAGGAGTAGGTATAATCTGATCACCACAGAAAGGAATGCATAAAGAGATAACCTAGAGGGAGCTCTGGTGATGTAGTGCCTAAGGCATTTGACCGCTAACCAGAAGTCTGGCGGTTCAAACCCACCAGCCACTCCTTAGAAGGAAGATTGGGCAATCGACTTCTATAGTGATACTGCCTTGATAACCCAAGGAGGGGTCGCTATGAGTTGGATCTGACTCATGGCAGTAGGTTTTTTGTTTGTTTGTTTGTTTGTTTTTAGCGTCAGATCAGTTATCCGTGGAATAAAGCAGAGTTAAAGGGTTTCCAAATGTGAAGTGATGATCATTTTCTAAGTTTCCTTTGCTTTGAAATTTATTGCTTAATATTTCTATGTGGAAGGCACAAGCAGTGGTAATTTTATGTACACTTTTCAGGCTAAAAGAGCAAACCTGAATTAGTGCTAGTCTGTTAGTTTTAAAGATATCTATATATATTCAAATAGGAGCTCTGGTAGCATAGTGGCTAAAGCACTTGACTGCTAACCAGAAGGCTGGCGGTTCAAACCCACCAGCCACTCCTCGGAAGGAAGGTTGGGCAATCCTACTTCCGTAGTGACACTGCCTCGGAAACCCAAGGAGGGGTCGCTATGGGTCTGGGCTGACTCGACAGCACATAACAACAACAACAACATATATTCAAATAAACAAACTCTTATCTGTTTTCTATATTTGAAAACTTGCACATCGATGGTTAGACATGCATACTGCTATGTAAGTCCACATCAAGTTGGAGTCATTTTAAGGCTATTCTGAACCATTGTAATTATTAATTCTGGCTTAAGGGAAGTAATAAAAAAAATTCAATCTCCACAGGAAATTAATTTACCTTTCTTAACAATAAAATCAAAGCTCTCTAAGGTCCAGTGTTTTGCTAGTACCTTCCAAAATGTCCATTGTTTATTCTGCTTATCTCAAATTGAAGGGAAAAGGTTTCAAAGCCCTTGTTCAAAGTTAATGAGCACCTCAAATTCTTTTAAATACCACGCAATGGCATTCTGCACTGAATCAGTGCCCACCTTTGAATAATATGCATCTTTCATAGCCAGGCTATAACTAATCCATTTTCTGATATCTGAGGCTTAGAATGGCAAATATCCTATTCTGGGAATTTAGCTTATAGATAGAATAACACAGTAAAAGGACAATGACCTGAAACAATCTTATAATCTGCAATGGTATGGTATCAGTAAGGGTTCTTGCAGAAAGAGATGTTACACTCAAACTGGTAACTGAGGAGAATATAAGGATTGTACCATTTAAAGGTGTAGGCAGAGCTTAGGAAAATTAACAAAGGATATTAGGATACCCCAGGGATTGCAACATCAAGGAGACAGTCCTGAGAAAGCAAAGAAAGGGAGCCATTACCAGAACTGGGGAGAGTATCAATATAGAGGAAGCTGACTAAGAGGAGCTTTGGCCTTCAGTAGGGGAAACAGTGAACCCCTGGAGACCAGGCAGAGAGGAAGCCAGGGGATAAACACACTGCTCTTACTCCTCTCACCTTCTTATTTCCTGCAGGTATCTTCCATTGGACAAACTGGATGGCAAAGAGAAAGAATGCTTGCTGAGGCAGCATTCAGAGGTCAGCCAAGGCACAGAGCAGGAGATAAAATGGTAAGTGGATAAAAAGGGATAAATGCAAGATATCCAGCCTAGAAGCCCTACCTGGTTGTTGGCTGTGTTTGGACATTGTTGTTGTTGTCATGCGCAGTGGAGTCGGACCTGACTCATAGCAACCCCTCCTTGGGTTTCCAAGGCAGTATCACTACAGAAGTAGATTGCCCAACCTTCCTTCAGAGGAGTGGCTGGTGAGTTTGAACCGCCAGCCTTCTGGTTAGCAGTCAAGTGCCTTAGGCACTAAGCTTCTAACAGTACTGCCAAGACCTCTTCATGTCACAATGTGAAGGACAATATTGTACTGTACTATGAATGCAAGGGAGCTCTGGTAGCATAGTGCCTAAGGCACTTGACTGCTAACCAGAAGGCTGGTGGTTCAAACCCATCAGCCACTCCTCGGAAGGAAGGTTGGCAATCTACTTCTATAATCATACCACCTCGGAAACCCAAGGAGGGGTCGCTATGAGTCAGGTCCAACTTGACGGCACATAACAACAACAACAACAACATGAATGCAATAATTTAAGTAAACTATATACACAGGTTGAGGAAAGGCTGAAGACTACTGAATGCACCCAACGTAGAATAGGAGTGTAGTTTTCAGTAAGGTAGCCCTGGTGGCACAGTGGTTAAACACTTGAATGTTAACTGAAAAGTTGGTGGTTTCAACACACCAGTCACTCCACAGGAAAAGATGTGGCAGTCTGCTTCTGTAAAGATTACAACCTTGGAAACCCTATAGGGCAGTTCTATTCTATCTTATAGGGTTGCTATCAACTCCACAGCACACAATGACAACATATAATAAACAGTATACTACAAATCTGAAACTTGCTCTTGAACATATAGTAGCTAAAACAAATGGAAGAAATGATGAAGTAAAAGAGCCAGAAGATTTCAAAGGGTGGCTAGAGAAGACAAAGTAATGTATTATAATGAAATGTGCAAAGACCTGGAATTAGAAAACCAAAAAGGAAGAACAAGCTCATCATTTCTCAAGATGAAAGAACTGAAGAAAAAATTTAAGCCTTGAGTTGCAATATTGAAGGATTCACTGGGCAAAAAGTTGAACGACACAGGAAGCATCAAAAGAAAATGGAAGGAATACACAGAGTTACTGTACCAAAAAGAATTGGTCGACATTCAACCATTTTAGGAGGTACCATATGATCAAGAACCAATGGGACTGAAGGAAGAAATCCAAGCAGCACTGAAATGGTTGACAAAAAAGAAAGCTCCAGGAATTCACAGAATACTAGTTAAGAAGCTTTCACAAGTGGATACAATACTGGAAGTGCTCATTTTTCTATGCCAATAAATTTGGAATACAGCTACCTAGCCAACCAGCTGAAAGAGATCTATATTTGTGTCAATTCCAAAGAAAGGTGATCCAGCAGAATGCAGAAATTATCAGATAATATCACATGCAAGCAAATTTTGCTGAATTAAAAAATGGCTGCAACCATACACCAACAGAGAACTGCCAGAAATTCAAGCCAGATGCGGAAGAGGACATGGAATGAAGGATATTATTGCTGAGGACAGATGAATTATGGCTGGAAACAGAGACGTTTACCTATGTTTTATTGACTGTGTAAAGGCATTGACTATATAGATCATAATAAATTATGAATAACATTGTGA
>NW_006922336.1:54661-56310 GCF_000298275.1 Orycteropus afer afer
TAATGGAGAAAAATTTGAAGTTGTCATTAATTTCCTTCTACTTGGATCAATAATCAAAGCCCATGAAAGTAGTAGTCAAGAAATCAATTGACATATTGCATTGGGTAAATTTGTGGCATAATATTTCTTTAAAGTGTTAAAAAGCAAAGATGTCATTGCATGTGAAAGCTGGACAATAAAAAAAGGAAGACCAAAGAAGAATTGACGTATTTGAGTTATGGTGTTGGCAAAGAATATTGAATATGCCATGAACTGTCAGAAGAATAAATAGGTGAGTCTTGTAAGAAGTACAGCCAGAATGCTCCTTAACAGTGAGCATGACAAGACCTTGTATTGCCTACTTTGAACTTGTTATAAGGAAGGACTAATCCCTGGAGAAGGACATCATGCTTAGTGTCATGGACTGAATTTTATCCCCATAAAATATGTGTCAACTTTTCTGGCCATGATTCTCAGTGGTTTGGCAATTATGTAATGATGTAATGTGGCAGATTTGTAATGATCCCCCATGATGTGGTCTTATGTAATAAGCCAGTAAGTTGTAAGAGGATTAGGGTGGGAATAACCAAAAAACAAACTCACTGTCATTGAGTCAATTCCAACTCACAGTGACCCCCTTTGGGTTTCCTAGGCAGCAAATCTTTACAGAATTAGATTGCACAGAGTGGCTGGTGGATTTGAACCGCTAATCTTCTGGTTAGCAGTCAAATGACAATCCCCTCACAGCCCTTATCTGATGTAAGAGGATTTCCATGAGGTGTGGCCTGCAATACTTTTTATCTTACAAGAGATAAAAAGGACAGATAAGTGAGCAAAGAGGAGGGACTTATTACCACTTAGAAAGAAGAGGAGGGAGTGGATCATATCCTGGAGACCTAGGGTCCCTGTGCTGGGAACCTCCTAGGACCAGGAAACACAGAGAAAGAAAGCATTTCCCTCTAGCCAGTGCTCTGAATTCAAACTTCTGTCCTCCTAAATTGTGAGACAATAAATTTGCTTGTTAAATCCACTCACTTACAGTATTTATGTTATAGCAGCACTAGATAACTAAGACACTTAGTAAATAGAGGGTCAGCAAAAAAGAAGACTGTCAACGAGATGCATTAACACAGTGGCTGCAACAATAGGCTCAAACATACCTACTATTGTGAGGAGGGTTTAGGACTGGGCAACGTTTCGTTCTGTTATATATGGAGTCACTATGAGTGAGAACCTACTTGATGGCATCTAATAACAACACATTATAAGTGCAGTAGTCTATAGTTACAATGTAACTATAAACTAGTATCTGCAAATTCAAAACCCATAGCTACACTACACAAATATTTACCAATAGCACACATGAAATACATGGTGTGAAAATCTGTTGTAGGAGATTAATGTGCGATTCTGAGTCTTTGTTAACAACTTTGAAAAACTTTTAAATATAACTACTATATTTTTAACTTAATCTTAAATTTTTTAATCTTAGTTTTTTTCTTTTTCCTAAAATTTCACAGCATACATACATGTATAAATAGTAAGTGTAACATTAACTAACACATTGTTCCTGTCAACAAAACTAGTTTGCTCCTGAATGCAAAGTCAATAATTTGATTCAAATATTACTTAACCAACTCTAGACCATGTTGTTATCTGAATAATCAAAC
>NW_006922336.1:56730-57669 GCF_000298275.1 Orycteropus afer afer
CCTCCTTGGGTTTCCAAGGCAGTATCACTATGGAAGTAGATTGCCCAACCTTCCTTCTGAAGAGTGGAAGGTGGGTTTGAACCACCTATTTTCTGGTTAGCAGTCAAATGCCTTAGGCACTATGCCACCAGAGCTCCCATCGATGCCTTTAGGCTCCTCTAAAGAGTTCTTGAAGGGATACCTCAAGTACTCCTTAAACAGAACACTTGGCTACTAATGTGATGCTACCAGGGAGTCTTTAATAGCCAGGCAGGGAGTCAGCCCTCCTAATTCACTCACTTTGCCAATCCACCACTGAAACGTGTCAAAGTAATCTGTTTCGGCAATGAAAAAAATACCCAGATGCCGGGGAGCCGAGATTTTGCAGTTTTTAAAACAGTGTTTTCCAACTTAAACTTCTCTGATTATCACCGTCCTCCTGCAAAGAACCCTTTGAAACATATTATTTCCAAATACAGGCATCCCCCACTTTTCAAAAGTTCACTTTAGGCAAGATGTCAGAATAGGCAGAAAGACTGCACAGACCCTCATCAACAAAGAAAAGGGAAACCAATTAACACAGACACAGAAGATAATCATGGACCCCTGAGTCTTGAAGGGGAGGATATAGAAGTGGACTAAACCCAAACTAGCAGAAGAATTTGCATGAAAATACCAAAAAAGGAGACATACAAAGCTGTGGTCTGACAGCTATCCTGAGTGATCCTGACAGCACAGACAGCTTGGAGACTCCCAAGTTGAGGTAGGACATAATAATTAACCTAAAAATCAGACCTGCTAGACAGGGACTGCACAGAGGACTACTCTGGTGGCTGGGGAATAAATGGAGACGGTGAAGAGGAAGGCGGGCTGAGCTGTGGACTTTTGCCAGTCTGGAGGATGCCGCCATTTTGAAGGTTTAAAAGCGGCTTGACTATTTTGGATATTTAAAGAGACAGC
>NW_006922336.1:75199-101863 GCF_000298275.1 Orycteropus afer afer
AAAAAAAAAAAAAAAGAAAGAAAGAAAGTTCACTTTATGCCACTTCACTTTCACAAAAAAAGCAAACTGTCTGCTGTGGAATTGGTCCCGACTCATTGCTTTTATGAAAGACCTACATTAATACCTGTTTTTGCTAACCAAAACAAATCCGAAGAGGATTTTTTCTTTCACAAAAAAAGGTGCAAAGCAAAACTAGCATTCAGTGTTTATTTTGCAGGAAGTTGTTAAAGAGGTAGTGAACACCCAAGTAGCATGAGTCGTGTCAACAACTTCCTTCCTGGGAAACTATACACAATATCTCTCCATCGAACCTATAGCTTTGAAGTTTGTCTGTGAACACTATATGTTAGTGTTATTTGAGGTTTTACGTATTATTTGGTATGATTTGGTAAGTAATTTTTTGTCTGGGAACACTCAAAATTTTTTCTCATATAAATTCATGGTAATTGCTTCTATGCTTTATGCCATTTTGGCTTACAAAATGTTTTATAGGAACACTTTACTTATGGATAGCAGGGAAAACTGTAAGCCCCCATGACCTTGAAATTTTAATACCATAGATACGTTGTACATCTATTTATGTACTATAATCTTAGTCTTTTTGTGGGCCACCAAACATTGTAATATCCAAGGGTTGGGTTTTTTTTTTTTTTTTTTTTGCTCCTTCCCCTAGGTCAATTTTTAACCCCATGGAGATGTTATCTCCTCCACTGGAAATACATGTCTGAAAACACAGGACTACTTGGAGGTTTCCAAACTACAAGATACTGATTTCCTGGATTTCTACTCTGCCTGGAGGTGAAGCAGGAAGAGTGAAGGATAATGGTGGGAAGGAGATGAAGATAAAGACCACTATGAATTTGACCTGAGGTCCTAATCAATCAATCAACAAGAGTTTTATTGGATTCTGACTACACTGTTTGGGTGATGGAGATATACAGGATATACAGTATTTAAAATACAAAGATCCTGTTATTTAAATATCTATTCCATATGCACAGACCTACTTCTGATATGCTCCATATATTTGCTATGAATTAAAAGATAATTACATTAAGACTTCATTCTACGGAGGACACTTCTGAAAAATATGTTTCTATGCACAGGTATGCTTACAAAGATGTTAGAAATCACAAAAATGCAATGGAAACTCAGGCTTAGTCATTTTTCTAAAGAGTCAGGGGAAGGAATTCATGATCTGATTTCTAAACAAGAGCTTCTAGGTTTGGTGCCAACCCAGGAAAGAGTAATTGCTACACCGGTAATGCAATTCCCTTCATTTCCTATCTTAGTAATATAAATATTCCTATTAATGCCTGCTCTGTCACCATAGTAACAATGAATTCTTCCTGGACCTGAATTTAAAATGAGTGACTAATAACACTTGTGCATGGAGCTATGTCCTGTGAAAGTGACTCCCAAATACAGGTCAGTTGACCCCCCACATTGGAATCACCTGGAGCTTGTCAGATGTATAGACCCAAAGGCTCGAACATACTGGAGAAGAATTTTCATGAGTGGGTCCTAGGGGTCAATGGTGAATTTTTCAAAAGGTCTTCGGTATATTCTGATTCACAGCCAGATTTGGAACACACTATGGGATAGTTGAAGGAAAACTATTCAGGGAAAAAAAAAACTGTCTCAATAGTGCTCTGGTTCAGACTTTGCTAGTCACTAAGTATTTGACCCTGAGCCAAGCACTTCAGATTCCTTTGACCTCACCCTCCTCCTTATTCCTAGCTTCTGCACATGCAAGAAACCCTCAGAGTCCAAGTTGCTTCAGGGCCTCTGGTGCCTGTCTCCTCTTTGTATGTCTTTCAGCTTCTGTTCCACTCCCACAAACAATTTACTTGCTCTTTCCTTTTGTTTCTTACTGCAAGTACTTCAAGGAGATTAAATTGGTTCACTCCATCACCATCAACCCTAACAGACCTTCTGGACCACTAGGAAGCCTGTAGGTTGGCTGCTTTAGAGTTGAATATTGTTCCCAGTCCAGTCAGCTGAGATCAAAGATATGGGATCACATGGTACAGAACAAGATTATTTTTATATCTAAATCACCTAAGGCTATTTTTTCTTAATATACCATCCACTTATAGCCATAGTGGGAGCTGTGGGGGTGTAGTACCTAAGGCATTTGAGTGCTAACCAGAAGGCTGGCAGTTCAAACCCACGAGCCAATCCTTGGAAGGAAGGAAGGAAACCCAAGGAAGGGTCGCTATGAGTCGGATTCAACTCGGCAGTAGTGCGTTTGCATGCTTTTATGGACATAGTAGCCAATGTGAGGCATGGCCTAAAATGGTGTCTTTCTTCTTTAAAATTATGTAATTTTATTAATAAGTAATATCCTAGCCAAGTGCATGAACGATGAGAAGTATACACATCTTCATTCAGTATTGTTGTTGTTGTTATGTGCTGCGGAGTCGGACCCGACTCATAGCGACCCATCCTTGGGTTGCCGAGGCAGTATATCACTACTGAAGTAGATTGCCCAACCTGCCTTCCAAGGAGTGGCTGGTGGGTTTGAACCGCCAGACTTCTGGTTAGCAGTCAAGTGCCTTAGCCACTATGCTACCATGCTATGCATTATGATTATATATATATATATATATATATATTTGTCCTTTTCTTACTGGAATTTTGACACTTCTGACTCGTTTTTCCTTTTTATAGCTATTTCTTACCTTGGCTTCCATGACATAATTTCTTTCATGGCTCTCCTCTTAACTCTTCACTTCTACTGGATCACCTTTACAGACCATTTGTATACAAAGCACCACCCTTTGAATACCATCTGTACTCATCTCATGGTATTTCAGTAAAATATTTCAAGCTGTTTCCTCTAATATTTTTGTCATCTTTTATCTATATCTTGATAAGTAGTTAAAGATTCCACTTTGAGAGAAGGTGGTCAAGGGAAGCAACTGCTTGCCTTTCTATTCATTTTCTCTTATGCATCTGTTCTCCTCAGGTAAAATCTCTAAAGAAAACCTGGCACAAGCTAGAATATCACTCCTTGGCTCCATTCTGAGTATAGTAGACCCTGTGTTGGGCCATCCAGATCCCCCTTCAGGACTGAAGGGCTCATTCCTTCAGCTGCTGGGAATGCTGCCAAGAGACAGTCCTCAGCTGTTAGCCCTCTCCAGAAATTGCCTTCAGTTGGAAAGAGCTCTTTCATTTAAGGCCATCAGCCCTTTCCAGTGGCAACCTGCACCCAAGAGTGACTGTAAAGGACAAATACAGTGAAACTTGTGAGAGCCATAACTCAACAAGACTGCCTTGTTTTTCCACCTTTGACAGGGTGCGGTTTTACCAGTTTTCTATCACTCTCTACTCGTGAAAAATATTTAAGTTCTCCTTCTCTGACAAGTTCTGGCTTTTGCAGGTTTTACTTTATAAAGACAGCTCCCTTAGAGAGATCCAACGGATCTGCCAACTCGGGACCACACAGTACTGGGGGACACCAGACTCAATTGGCACAACAAAATACATAAAAATCTTGTTCCACAACCTACTTTGGTGAGTAGTGACTGGCGTCTTAAAAGCTTTCGAGCGGCCATCTAAGATGCAGCTAATGATCTCCTTTCATTGGAAGTGAAGAAGAGTGAACAAAAATTTAGGGCATTTGAAAGTAATCAGCTAGATAGTGCCTGGCTACCAATGCCAACCACTCGGGAAGGGACCAAAACTGGAGATCCTGGATAGAGTGGGAGGAAAAATGTGGAACAAAATCCAAAAACACAATAATGACCAGAATTACTGGTTTGATGGAGTCTGGTGGGACCCCCAAGTGTATGGCCCCGGGATACCCTTCGGGCCTGGGATAAAACTCAAGGGCTGGCTCTCAGCCCAATAGTAAATAAAATGTACATGCAGAACAGTCAACTCAGGGCGATGCACCCACCTATTCTACAGAGATACATCCCTTGGAACAAGCGGCCACGGGGTACCAGAGGAACAACATTCACAAGGAGGAAAAGCAGGACACACAGGCGTGCATAACTATGAAGGGCAGAGGGAGAGGGGTGGTTACTGGGCAGGGAGAGGAGGAGAGTGGGTTAGGGTTGGGGATGGTAAATGTTGAATGTAAAACAAATTCTGCTCTGTAAATTTGTGCCTAAAGCACAATTTAAAAAAAAAAAAAAGAAAAGAAAAGAAAGAAAGACAGCTCCTTTGTTGTAGTGTGGGGCAACCCTTCAGGGTTGTCCCAGACCTTAACCAACAGGGGCCATCTGTAGAGCACTCCTCAACAAACCTCCTATATGGTAACCTTTGTCTCAGTCAGCTTCTCAGGGAACCAACCTGTAATTCTGAGTCACCTAGGCAATCAGCCCGATTGTTCACTGTGTCCTGCTGATCAGCACCATGTGCCCATATACACTCTGTATTTCAACATCACTTATGTTGCCAATCCTAGCAGAAGCCCACCTCTGATTTGCTGCCCCAGCAATTAAAAAGGTGGCTCATAATCTTCAGTGCAGGACGTAATTCATCTGGAACACTTTGGAAGAGCATAAAAGCAACTGTGAAAATGTTCTTATAAGTGAACATATCAAAGAGAAGAAAGGCAAAGTGATATAAAACTGTGAATTAAGTGAGTTTTAGAAAGGAATAGTCCTCTGCAACATCCTGTAAGTAGGATGAGCACATAGTGAATTTTCTGAGAGAGTTCTCCAAACTGCCAAAGCAGATGGAAGTGCGTGGACAGTGGAATCAACCTGGAGCCTCATTCTACCTCAAACAGACTTTTAAATGTATGAAACCCATCATTAAATGAACTCAAACCCTAGGCTGGCTCTGACAAGCAGGGGACCAGGACTTGCCCTTCAAGAATTAATCCTTAGCCTTACAAAAGACTCAGGGCCAAACTTAAGAAGGAAGAAGAGTCGGATAAATGTTCAAGTAGCTTCCAAATCACCCTGATTTGTTTTCTTTCTGGACAGTCTGTGAGCTAACATTTTTCATTCTCCAGATACATCTACTTTCCCAGCTTTCAAATGTTGCAGTTTACTTCTCAGACCCTAAGGTTTCTCCTTTTAGCCTGACGTCCCTGAAGACTGCAATTCTGACCCAGATCCCAGAACCTCCCTTATATTTGTACCATGCCCCAAGAACAATTCTGACTTGTTTTAGACAATGGTTGCTGTGCTCTTTGTTTAAGTGTTTAAAAGGAAAAAAAAATGTAGATAAGGATATGCAGAGCCACACTTTATTAATGACATATGCATGATGAGTGTGAACATTCAAACTATTGGTACAAGCAGTGATATCTATCTTTTTGTGGTCATTTGCATGTGTGTTAAAAAGACCAAATCCAAATGTGAAAATGGCTCTTTGATTTGCAGCTATGACCAATGTTTGCAGAGTCAGTTGGTTCTCTACACCCTGCCTCTCAGAGACACTGTTGTCCTCAAGTGATTATTCAAATTGGGCTTTCCTATGCCCTTTACATCTTGGCCAGCCCTGTGCAACAGCTACTAGTGTTTCCCAGCCATGCCCAGCAATGCAGGATTCTCTTGCAGCTACAAATCAGTGTTTTTAAAAAGTGTCCTTTGCCTTCTCAGTTTGTGGTTACTTCAGTTCTCCAATTAGTAGATGTTTGAGTATCTGTTGCCTACTAAAGCATTTGACTGCTAACCAGAAGTCTGGCAGTTCAAACGCACCAGCCACTCCTCGGAAGGAAGGTTGGGAAAACTACTTCTGTAGAGATACCACCTCAGAAACCCAAGGAGGGGTCATTATGAGTCGGATCCAACTCGATGGCAGTGAGTTTGGTTTTGGTTTTACCACTGCATAGTGTTGTTGTTGTTGTTCGCTGGCATCGAGTTATCTCCAACTAATGGTGACCTCATGTACAACAGAATGAAATGTTGCCCAATTCTGCACCATCTTCACCATCATTGGTATGTTCAAGTCCACTGTGGTAGCCACTGTGTATTTTGAGTGCCTTCCAACCTAGGAGGCTCATATTCCAGCACCATATGGGGCAATATTCTGTTGTGATCCATAGGGTTGTCACTGCTGGTTTTCAGAAGTGGAAAATTCATCAAGCTTTTCTTCCTACTCTATCTTAGTCTGGAAGCACCACTGAAAGCTGTCCACCATGGGTAACCCTGCTCGTATTAGTTTCCAGTATCATAGCAACATGCAAGCCACCATGGTGTGACAAACTGACATATGAGTGGTAAGCCATTACATAATAAGAATGAGTTAATATCTAGCAGTGTTCCTTAGAGACAAGTACTGATTTGGGTGAAGGGAAAGGAAATACACCAAAAGCGAGTGACCATCACAATAACACTAAGGAAAAGGAAGACACAGAGAGGTGTATAAGAGGTACAGACAACAAAGATAAACCCTTTTATGCATACAATACTGCATTATCAGTGATAACAAACATTAATCTACAGGTAAATAGATATGTAGACAGGCTGAATGATCAGGTATGTCTATGCAAAAAGGAATATACCTCTGACCATATTGGCAGACATATGTATTTGTATGTGCTACAGGAATGTCCACATAACTAGAACTAACAGGGGGCAAGAACTGACAGGGGATAACTTCTTAAGCACAGTTAACCACCCTGATGGAGCAAGTTGTTGGACCTGTGAGCTTGGGACCATAGTCATAGGGGACATCATGCTCAATTGGCATAATATACTGCATAAAAACATTGTTCTACATCCACTTTGGTGAGTAGAGACTAGGTCTTAAAACCTTGCCAGTGGCCATTGTGATGCAACAATGGGTCTCTTCTCGTCCAGAGCAAAGAAGAATGAAGAAAACCAAACATGTAAAACAATTAGTCCAGGGGACTAGTGGACCATGCAGACCTCAGCCTATATGGCCATAAGACCAGGACTAGATGGTGCCTGGCTACCACTATCAATCCCTGGGAAAGGGATCAGTGCAGGAGATCCTGGATAGAGTGGGAGAACAATGTGGAACAAAACTCAAAATCATAAAGAAGACCAGGTTTACTGGTTTGATAGAGACTGGTGAGACCCCCAAGATTATGGCTCCTGGTTACCCTTCAGGCCTGGAAATGAACTCACTCCTGTGGCTTCCAGCCAAACAGGCATATAGGGCAAACATTTACATCAGGCAGATACACTCCTTAGAATGATCAATCATGGGAGAACAGAAGGGCAGTATTTGCACAGGGAGATAGCTCAGGGGGAAGGAATGCATAGGAAAGAAGGGCACAGGGAAGACATAACTATGTGGAGGAAGTGGGAAAAGAGCTGTTACGTTATGGGCAATTGCAATCAATGTCATGAAACAAAATGTCCATGAGCTGCTGTATGGAAAATTAATTTGCTCTGTAAACGTTCACCCAAATCACTACAAAAACAAAATTAAAAAAAAAAGAATGAGTTAATACAAGCATTTCATCAATGCAGGCATATTAACTATGTTTCAGGGCCCTCATTTTAATTTGTTTATATAGTTCTGATTGTCTATTGCTACATAACAAGTCTCAGCAAACTTAGTGATGTAAACCTGAAACAATAATTTATTATTATTATTATCTCTCAATTTCTGGGGTTAATTAGGCTCAGCTAGGAATTCTCGTTCAGAGTTTTTCACTTGGCAGCATGCAAGTGATTTCTGTGAGCTAGAATCATCTCAAAGCCTTGCTCACTCACATGTCTAGTGTGCTCACTCACATGTCTAGTGATTGATGCTGACATTTCACTGAGACTTCAGCTGGAACTGTTGGCCAAAACAACTGCACACAGACTCCCTATGTAGCCTTGGCTTCCTCATAGCATGGTAGTTAGGTTCCAAGATTATGGCAAACCCAAAGAGAGAGAACCAGAACTGCCTCAGAAAATTCACTATGTACTTATCCTACTTATAGGATACTGTGAAGGACTATTCCTTTCTAAAACTTCACTTAATTCAGAGATTTACACCACTTTAACTTCTCTTTGATATGCTTACTTTTCTGATTCACTTATGAGAACAATTTCACAGTTGCTTTTATGCCTTTTTCAAAGTATTCTCATGCATCACCCCCATTTGATTGTCTGTGATGCTGTCAGTCATTTGTAATGCCAAATAGAACAATCAAATAGTAACTCTACTGTCATTTAAAATATTCATTTGCACAGAAGAGATTGAAAAAATAAAATGTGGTAAATTGACATTATGACAAAGCACAGACCATGAAAATGTTATCTAAGAATATAAGAGAAAGTGTACATAATACCTTAATTAAAGCAATTATGATACAAAACTATATGTATATACAGTATGATGCCTTTTGTTTCAATTACATGTATGTATTTTTAAAAATGGCAAGAGGATAGTGAGATTACAAATTACTTCATATGCTTCTTTATTCTAGCCTGTATTTTCCAAATTTTCTACAGTGAACATATATTAGAATTTTAACTCAAAAATAAGTTTATGAATCTTGAAGCCATGTTCAGAAGGAAATAATAAAAGGAGAAATCCTCAGTTGTGTATAGTATCCATGAGAAACTTTGTACATGTCTTTAATTTTCTCAATTTTTGTCATACTTGCTATCATCCAACAATTTCTGCAATTCAGTGTATCATCCATGACATACCTTTTTTGGGGTGCATTTCAACTGACACAGTTATACCATATTGATGGATGACACTGATGAACAAAATAATATATACAAATTTTTTTGCACTTCTTGAGTTTTTCAATCAATCAGAAACATCAAGGGCAGCGTCATCTAGTAGCCTTGTTTCATTCCAGCACATTACCAGACACATGGTAGGTATTCAAATCTACATGCTTCTCTGTACCCTAAGGTGTTGCTATACATAATTCACTGTGTAAGGCAGAGGTTTGTGCTCAAGTCCTGGTTTACCCCATGAAAAATGAAGATTAGGTTAAGGTTTGATCCTCTCTGATGAACCCATTCGTCATGGCTCACAACACAGAGGCCTAAAAACCTTATGAATCATGTCTAGTTAGGAAGAAACAGAAAAGTTCCAAACTCAAGCCTGGCTGGTTCCACTTCATCACGTTGGCAATGTTGTTGTTTTTATGTGCCGTCGAGTTGGCCCCAACTCATAGCGACCCCTCCTTGGGTTTCCAAGGCAGTAACACTACGGAAGTAGATTGCCCAACCTTCCTTCCGAGGAGGGACTGGTGGGTTTGAACCGCCAGCCTTCTGGTTAGCAGTCAAGTACCTTAGGCACTATGCTACCAGAATTCTTCTGGCAATATTATGTAATAATTTCCAATGAATTAGTCTGCCAGGAGTTCAAGCCTGACTCAGAAAGGGATGTGGAACAAAGGATATCATTGCTGATATCAGACGGCTCTTGGCTGAAAGCAGAGAATACCAGAAAGATGTTTAACTGTGTTTTATTGACTTGCAAAAACATTTAACTGCGTGAGTCATAACAAATTATGGATAACATTGCAAAGAATAGGAATTCCAGAACACTTCATTGTGTTCACTCTGAACCTATACATGGACCAAGAGACAGTCATTCAAACTGAACAAAGGGATACTGCATAGTTTAAAATCAAGAAGGTGTATTGTATGTCAGGGTTGTGTCCTTTCACCATACTTATTCAATCTGTATGCTGAGAAGAATAATCTGAGAAGCTGAGCTAAATGAAGAAGAACACAGCATAAGGACTGGAGGAAATCTCATTAACAGCCTGTGATATGCAGAAGACACAACTTTGCTTGCTAAAAGCAAAGAGGACTTGAATCATTTACTGATGAAGATCAAAGACTGTAGCTTTCAGTATGGATTACATCTTAACATAAAGAAAAAAAAAATCCTCACAATTGGCCCAGTAAGCAACATCATGATAATCAGAGAAGATTGAAGCTGTCAAGGATTTCATTTCACTTGGATCCATAATCGACACCCACAGAAGCAGCAGTCAAAATATTAAATGACTTATTGCATTGGGCAGATCTGCGCCAAATGACCTCTTTAAAGTGTTAAGGAGCAAAGATGACAGTTTGAAGATTAAGGTGCACATGACTCAAGCCATCATCATTTTCAATTGCATCATATGCATGAGAAAGCTGGACACTGAATAAAGAAGACTGAAGAAGAATTGATGCATTTGAATTAAGGGTTTGGTGAAGAATATTGAATATACCATGGACTGCCAAAAGAACAATGAAATCTGTCTTGGACAAAGTACAGCTAGAATGCTCCTTAGAAGTGAGGATGGTGAGACTTTGTCTCACATACTTTGGACATTTTATCCGGAGGGACCAGTCCTTGGAGAAGGACATTATGCTAGGTAAAGCAGAAGGTCAGCAAAAAAGAGGAAGACCTTCAGCGAGATGGATTGACATAGTGGCTGCACTGATGGGCTTAAACATGGCAATGATGTGAGGATGGCACAGGACCAGGCAGTGCTTCATTCTGTTGTACACAGGGTCACTGTGAGTAGGAACCAAGTCGACAGTATATAACAACAACAGTGGGCTTATGATTTCTGATGTCTTGAGTGCTTTTCTTAGGTTAATTAATATAAAGTATAGGAATCTTCATATTTTGCCTATCTACTAAGCATCAGGGAGCTCTGGTAGCGTAGTGCCTAAGGCACTTGACTGCTAAACAGTGGCGGTCCAAACCCACCAGCCACTCCTTGGAAGGACAGTTAGGCAATCTACTTCCATAGTGATACTGCCTTGAAACCCAAGGAGGGGTCACAATGAGTCGGGTCCGACTCGACAGCACATAACAACAACAACAAACAAGGATTATGTTGCATCATGTTGCTATCTAAAACCTCAGTGATGTTGCCAAAGTGGATTAATTATGGGATTATCAAAGAATACACATATAATCCCTTCCATTTATTTAGGGACTTTTGGGACCCTGAAAAAAGCAATTTCAAAAATTTTCACTTCTACCCAAAAGTTTTTACACTTTCAGATTCCACAAAAGTGTTTATTTGTGAACTTATGAGGTGAGTGATGATGAAATTGCTTTACCAGTCAAACCTCTAAGAGTTGTGTATTCACACTTTATTCTGCAATTGTTATATTTGTTGCAAATTTAAATGAGCAGAATGTAGTTCTTTCTGAAATGACTTAAAATTAAATTAACATTCTCATTTCAAATGATTCATTTGGTGGGAGCAACAATTTCACATGCCAGTGTAGATGGAGAAGGGGGAGCAAATATAAGAATGGATGAGATGGGAACAGAATTTTATAGTTTATCAATATATGAAATCTCACACTTAGTTTTTATTTAAAAATAAGTTCTAGAAAGATAGATGGATGTTGTGAATATGTGGTTGATTAGGGCAGCAGAAAGTAGGATGAGGGTATATGAACTGTAATGATGAGTTAGCCATTTGGGCAGTGAGTCAAAGTGTGGCATATTTACTGCCATGTGCAAATAGAAAAATACTTGTTTCACTGTCATCTTAAACTGGACCCATTTAATATGTTTAGCAAGTATTACAAAATCAAAATTTATGTATTTTTAACCAAGTGAACACACATAATTTCCAAAAGATATTTTCCAAGGGTGTGTAGAACCATCATTCATTCAACAAATGTAGGCTTTTTGTACAATTCATAGAGCACCTTCTACTTCCCTGTTGACTCTTCAATCTCCTTTACAAGTCCCTCATTCTCTTCCCTTTCCTTTAATTTTTGGTGTTTCCAGAAGTCTATGTTCTGTTCTCTTCTTCTCTTCTTCTGGTTAATCTTTTTGGGAGCCCTCACCTCCACATATGGCTTCTATCAATACTAATGACTCTCCTGCCTATATGACCAGACTAGATATCTCTTCTGTATTCCAGACCCATAAATCCAACAGCCTCTAGGCATCCTCATCTGAATGTACCAAAAGGACGTTAAACTCAGAGTCTAAAACTGATCTCATCACGTTCTTGGTATAATCTGACATTTGGCCTTGCCTTTATTATAGAAAAAACCTCCAAACTACTCTCTCTTCTTCCAGCCTTGACAACTTTCATCCATGCAATTGAGTATTTTTTTTTTTGGGGGGGGGGATCATTCTTTTGTTTAAAATTCTTCAGTGTCTCCCTATCACTTTCAAGATAGGTATTCCAGACCTGCCTATGCCTTCAGTCTTATCCCTTGCTTCTTATTTCAATCCCTTTCTGAACTATTTCCAATTCTTTAGAGATGGGTTTGTTAGACTCTTTAGATTGTAGGCAACAGAAATTTTATTCATCCCAGGTAGTCAGGATTTATTGTAAAATTTAAGAGGTAATTCTGGAGAAAAGAATGTCACTCAAAACTGGGAGTAACTGTCATTCAAGAATTAAGGCAACAACCATTTTGGTCAAACACTTAACAGCAAGATTCTATGGAGCTTTACAAGAATGCTCCACCTTTATTCTCTCACTGCCTGCTTCTCTTTGCATGTCTTTCACCTTTGCTTCCATAACAAGATTGTCTGGTCTTTTCATTATTCCTGTTCAGATGCCAAAGGAAGTGCTTATGAATGATCTAGTTAATTGTCAGTTCTCTTGTTCTCTTCTAGGCAGAAGTTTTGGTCACAGGGTTGTTGGCTCTTGAGCTGTGTGCCCATTCTTAGTCCATTATGTAGTGACTCTTTGCCAAAGTGCTATCCCTTAGCATGGAGTTTTGAGTAGGATGAACTAAAGAAAACCAAACTCACTGCCATTGAGTCAATTATGACTCATAGTGACCCCCTTTGGGTTTCTGAGGTGGTAAATCTTTACAAAAGTAGATTGCCTGGTTTTCCTTCCACGGAGTGGCTGGTAGGTTTGAACCGCTAACCTTCTGGCTAGCAGTCAAATGCCATAGGCACGACACCACCAGAGCTTCTTTTGAGTATGATTCCCCTCAAAAAGAGATAATGACCCTGACAGGTACTATAACTAGCATATATGTTGTTGTTGTTGTTGTTGTTATGTGCCATCGAGTCGGACCTGACTCATAGCGACCCCTCCTTGGGTTTCCGAGGCAGTATCACTATGGCAGTAGATTGCCCCATCTTCCTTCTGAGGCTAGCATGTATAGTGAATAAGATATTCATAGACTCTGAATTGTGGTAGGTCAAAATATAACTCATTTTTCTATAACTAAACTAAATTTCTGTTTAGTTCATTGTTGGTTAATTTAAAGTAAGTCATTAAATGCAGGATTTCCTCAGTAAAATAAGAATTCTCCCCTTTCTGCTTTTCTGCACATCATAGTTTGTTGTTTTTGTTAGGAGCCACTTGGACTCATAGTGACCCTATGCACAACAGAACTAAACACTGCCCAGTCGTGCACTAGCTTCACAATCATTGCTATACCTGAGCCAATCTTTGCAGCCACTGTATCAATCTATCTTATTGAGGGTCTTCTCCCTTTTATGCTGACCCCTCACTTTACCAAGCATGATGTCCTTCTCCAGAGAATGGTCCCTCCCGACAAGACCAAAGTAGATGAGATGAAGTCTGGCCATTCTCACTTCCAAGGAGCATTCTGGCTGCATTTTTTCCAGGACAGATTTGTTCATTCTTCTGGCAGTTAACCTAAAAGCAGCATCTAAGACAAAGAGTTGGATTGTGGTATTTTATTTGGGATGTAATTTCAGGGAATAGGAGTGAGAAACCAAGAGAAGTGAGACAGGGGACAAGGAAAAGATTGTAAAGGGTTTGTTATTGATCTGTGGGGAACTGGGGTTGTATTCTCCTGGGGCCTCCCAAGAACTGGGTAAAATGAAACTCAGAACTGTCTCTGAAGAATAGGATATTGAAACATTTATCCTCCAACTCCCACTTCTTATTGGTTGAGAATTTCCCAAAGGGGCATTAACTGTCCTGAACTTCTGGGCTGCTCTGTGTGCAAGTTAAGCAAGCCCTCACATCTTCAGGAAAATCCCTAAGACAGTAAAGTGGAAATTTTTTATGTGTATTTGGCATAGTTCACTGACAGTATGCACAAGAACTGTCCATTAGAGTTGCAGCTAATATCTGAGGTTGGCCAAAAGGATGTGGTGTGGAGCACCAAAATTTTCTACTACCCTTTCCCAGGAGCTTTGGTGGTGTAGTGCCTAAGGCATTTGACTGCTAACCAGAAGTTTGGTGGTTGAAACCCACCAGCCACTCCACGGAAGGAAGATGGGGCAATCTACTTTCATAAAGATTTATCACCTTGGAAACCCATTGGGGGTTAGGGTTAGATCGACTTGATGGCACTGAGTTTGGTTTTGGTTTTTCTCCCAGAGAAGTCACAGTATACCTCGTGTGGATAGGAAAGTAAAGTCTGGTATTCAGGTGTCATTGTCTATCCAAACTGGTACCCATGGAGACATCTAAGTCTCCTCTTATCTAGAGTCTTTGTCTTCTAGTTCTTCTAGTAGATTCTGAAGCATCCACATTTCCCTCTGGTTCCCAGTTGTTACCTACATGCAGGTCATCCTGTGCACTCCTTATGAACACAGGCCCCCCCAAGTCATCTATTCTCTTTCAACTTATCTACTTCTGTGCTCTTCTCAGGGGGAGGCTTTGGGTAGAGGCTTGAGGACACATTTTCAGGACACACACTAAGGTCTAACCCTAATATTAGTGCCTCCTGATCTTCTTCTTTACACTAATCTGTTAGAATTTTATCTAATATAAGCAGGTGGGAAAAACTGACCTGGCTGATTTTATGTTTTTCCTTGCCATTTATTTATGGCATAAACTTTGTGTCCTGGATCCTTCCGGAATCTGACCCTTGATACTATTCTTGCAAGTAAACAATTTTTTTCTCTAAGCATTATTATCTCTACCAGGAGTTTCAAAAGGCTGTTTAGGTTTTGTTTTGTTTGGTTTACTGTCCTCAACCATAAAAAAACTCTCCTCCCTGTGACTACCCCCTCCCTGTGCCCTTCTCATCCATGGATTCCTGTCTGCCCAGCTTTCCCTCTACGTGAGTGCTACCCCTCTGGTGTCTCATGGCTGATTGATCCAAGGGGTGCATCTCCCTACAGTAGGTAGGTGCATCGACCTGGGGTAGGTGTTCTGCATGTAGGTCTTTCTACTGTTTGGCTGAGAGCCAATCTATGTAAGTGAGTCCATTTCTAGGTCCGAAGGGTAACCCGGGACCATAGTCTTGGGGCTTCAACCAGTCTCTTTCCAACCAATAATTCTGGTCATTTTTGTGTTTTTGAATTTTGTTCCACATTTTTCCTCCCACTCTATCCAGGATCTCCAGATTTGATCCTTTTGTGAGTGGTTGGCACTGGTAGCCAGGCACCATCTAGTTCTTCTGGTCTCTGGTCATGGAGGCTGAGGGTCTTCATGGTCCATCTTATCTTTGGACTAATTGTTTCCAGATGACTTTGATTTTCTTCGCTCTTCTTTGCTCCAGATGAGAGGAGACCAATAGCTGCATCTTAGATGACTGTTCAAAAGCTTTCAAGACTCCAGTCACTACTCACCACAGTAGGATGTAGAACAAAGTTTTTATGAAGTATGTGTGCCAATTCAGCATAATTCCCAAGACCATGGTCCTGGGTCTGCAGGCCTGGTGATTCTCTCTCATAAGATATTTGGTTGTCTCTGAGAAGTTACTCCAACCCTGTCTTCTGTTGCTTCTGTAATGTATGTGGCTAATTTTGTAGCACAAGTGAATATGTAAGATTATCTTCGGCCAAATCTATCCTTGGTCTAGGGTGTATTCCTGTTCACCTAACCCCACCTGCTCTTCTCACCTGTCTATGCATTAATCTATAGCCTGGTATTTGATGCTAGTGATACTACAGTGTTGTGCATGTAATAGTATTTGTCTCTGTCCTCTATATCTTTTATGTACATTTCAGTGCCTTTCCTTTCCCCAATGTCACCATGTTGGTCACAGACTCTTCCCATACCGTTCCTCCGCTCATCCAAATCAACATGTAACCCATCAAAAGGCTGTTTTGAGACTGAAAAGCTGAGCAATAATTCCTTTCTTTTCCCCTGAATTTCTTTTGAAGCAATAGTACCCCAAGAGCATAGCTCTGGTGGCATGGTGGTTAAGGCATTTAGCTGCTAACCAGAGGGCTGGTGGTTCAAATTCACCATTGTTCTGCAGGAGAAAGATGAGGCAATTTGCTTCTGTAAAGATGTTCAGCCTTAGAAATACTAAAGGGCAGTTCTACTCTGTCCTATAGGGTCGCTATGAGTCAGAATCAACTGGATGGTAGTGGATTTGGTTTTGGTTTTTTGGTGCCCCAAGAGAAATAAGTATAGAATATTCCCTCACATTGGGTTTCAAGAAACAGATCTTGAGATGAGAAATTGCGTGAAAGTTATTTATTAGAACATGTTTCCCAAAAAGAGCCAGTAGAGAAGTAAGGAAGTAGAACAGGAAGAGAAGGAAGCCAAGCAAGGATGTAATATCAAGCTTAGTCCTCCACAGGGTAACTTTGGCTTTATCCAAAGCTCTGTCCCTGATGATAATGGAGGTCACACTTTAGAGTTTTCTTCCTCAAGTGGCAAAGGATGTAAAATATTTATACCCATATCCCATCAGTCATTGATTAAGGGGCTGCCCATAGGTATGTGTGTAAGGAAGCGAAGAGGGGTTAAGGATTATCATATAAATTCCAAGGCAGTTCTGCAACATATGTTTCAGCAGCTTGAGGGGAGTCCTCCCACAAAGGAGATGCAGGTGCTGCTGTTGGAAGCGAGAGCATAAGAGGAAGAAGTGTAATAGAAAACAATAAAGGAGTCCAAGTGGTCCAAGGGATTAGGGGCAGAGTTCTGGCAGCATATTTTAGAAATACCCTGGTGGCCTGGTAGTGCCTAAGGCATTTGACCACTAATCAGAAGGCTGGTGGTTCAAACCCACCAGCACTCCTTGGAAGGAAGGTCGGGCAATCTACTTCCATGACAATATCAGCTCAGAAACCCAAGGAGGGGTTACTATGAGTTGGATCTGACTCAACAGCAGTGAGTTTTTTTGATTAGTAGAGTTTTTCTTAAAAGCTTGTTAAGTGCCATCTGAGGTACAACTATAAGTTTCTACTCATCCAGAGCAAAAGATAAAGGAGGAAACTAAAGACTCAGAGAAGAAACTAGTCTATAAGACTAATGGAACAATGGCCTCATCTATCTTGAGACCAGAAGAATTAGATGGTGCCTGGCTACCACTACCACAACAGATGGATCCTGATAGAAAGGGAGAAAAGTGGGGAACAGAACTCAAATTCTTAAAAAGTCCAGACTTACTGGACTAGTTGAGACTAGAGAACTCCCAAGACTGTCGCCCTGAGATACTCTAAATCTTGAACCAAAACTATCCCTAGGTCACCTTTTAACTAAATGACATATTGGCTCTGTTATGAAATAAAGAATATAAGCTGTGAGTAATGATCTTCTTTAAAAAATTATCTATGAGTCCAAAGGGTAAGAAAAAAATACTCTAAAGAAAAGAAGAAAAGGTAAGGGGACAGGGAAACTAGATCATTGGAAAGGAAACATCCAGAACAGAAGTAATGAGAATATTGACACATTGTAAAAAATGTAACCAATGTCACCAAACAATTTGTGTAGTAATTATTAATGGAACCTAGTTTGCTGTGTAAACTTCTACCAAAAACAAAATAAAATATTATTTTAAAAAAGAAAGAAATATACTCATCATTAGCTCAATAAAGGGAATGGGTATGAACAGTAAGATATATTTGAGAAAGAAACAGGGGATAATATTTCAAAATATAATTTTGCCATGTATATCTAGCAGATTTAACTCCCCATGTGCTCGTACACCACTATGAATTTTACATGAGGCTATTCAGTTTTGTATACTCTCCTTTTCTGCCAGGCCAATTATTCTTTATGCAAAACTTAGCCTCTTCATTCACAACCTTTCTTTCTTTGAAAAAAAGTCTACTAAAGTAGAGTTTCCTTTATTAGACTTTGGAGTGCTTAAGAGCAGATACCACTTTTCTTCTTTCTGTATTTCCAGGTCTAAGTGTTCAACAAATGCTTATTAAAAGAATAGATTAAGGTGCATAGTTCACTCAAGGTCATGGAAACATAAAGGCTAACCTGCCTTGTGCCTCCACCCCAAGCATTTTTATTCAAGTCAAATCAGTATACAATGACCATTAAGAGATATCATTAAGCAGATACAATGCAAAAAAAAAGAAAGAAAGAAAAAAAGCATGTGGTTTCAGGGATGTGTATAAAAGGAAGAAACTAGTTTGGCTAACTTTGCCTTGGCAATGTTATCTGATTGAGGATGGTTTGTTTATGACTAGGAGGATTTCTTTCTTTCTTTCCTTTTTTAGCACTGAACAGAAGCTGCCTCCTTGTGTTATCCTAAGTGTGAGATTCTGACCTCAAAGAGGTCCAGGTTGTTCTAGATTTGCTACAACCTTGGTATAGCTCTCCATGCATATGTGCAATTGCCAAAGATTAATGATGATATGAATGGATGAGTTGATAATTGCATGGATGATGGATTTATGGATGGTCTGAAAGACAGAAGTGAGTCAACCCTGTGTAAGTAGATTTGACTAGCCTACCAACCTCTAACAGAAATAAAGCAGTATTAGAAAGAGAGTTCCTTTTAGGAAAGAAATTTAAAATCATGTCAAAATAGAATTTTAGAGCTTAGAGAAAAAAAATCATAGATTATCTAGGAAGTTACAAAAGAGAGGAATAAATGAAAAAGTTGAGCATGAAGTGAGCAATCTGATTTATTTAACAAATAGGGAGTGATTATTGAGCCCGACTGAATTTCAAAGTAACTCCTATAGTCTCTATAAACCTTAGAAGAGCATAATAATATGCTGCAATTTTACTGGACTATAAATAAAACTGCCTAGTTGGATCTTTTGTCTAATTCTTAGGATTGATGATATCTATGCCAAGTTAATGGAGAGAGGCATTCATTATGTGTTGCCCATATACCAAAAGGTAGAACCAATGGACTTTTAATATTCTGTAATCCAAGCACAGTTTTGCTTTCTGGTCACCTTTCTTTGAGGGAATTTACTGATCTATGTTATATCCTGGATCATACGAAAGAGATTTTTGTATAGGAATTGTATGTGTACTCAAGAAAGCTGGGATGCACACCCTCACATACATTCCGTCTGGCAAGAATTACTCTTGATATCTTATCCTTTCACTGTACTTTATACTTCTAGAAAAGGAGAATTATCAGAAAGCCTGCCTCATATAATACCTTCCATCTGTGTCTGTTTCTTCCACTAAATTATGACTCCCCAAGAACTGCACCTGGCACATAGTCTCTTTCTCCTCTTCTCCGTGGAGGGAACCCCTGTTGATCTTTAAAGATCCAGATCAAAAGTCACTGTCTCTTTGAAGTCAACCCTGATGCTCCTCCAGAAAAGTTAGTTCCCTCTTCTATGCTTCTACCACATTTCCTTCATCTTGCTATTAAGATGTTTATCCCACACCAGGCTACAGATAAATGCATAGACAACTGAGGAGATCAGATAGGGGTCAGTGAACAGGAATATACCTTAGACCAGTGATAGATTTAGCTGAAGATAATCTTGCACAGATACTAATGATACAAAATAACCACAATCATTACAGAAGCAACAGAAGGCAGATTTGGAGTAGCCCCTCAGAGACAACCAAACACCTTGGGAAAGAGAACCACCAGGCCTGCCAACTCAGGACCATAGTACTAGGGGACACCAAGCTCAATTAGCACAAAATAGTACATAAAAATCTTGTTCCACAGCCTACTTTGGTGGGTAGCGGCTGGGGTCTTAAAAGCTTTCGAGTGACCATCTAAGATGCAGCTAATGATCTTGTCTGAAGTGAAGAAGAGTGAAGAAAACCAAGGGCATTTGGAAACAATTAGTCCAAGAATATGATGGACCTCAAGACCAGAAGAACTAGATGATGCCTGGCTACCAAAGCCAATCACTTGGGAAGGGATCAAAACTGGAGATCCTGGATAGAGTGGGAGGAAAAATGTGGAACAAAATTCAAAAACACAGTAACAACCAGAATTACTGGTCAGATGGAGTCTAGTGGGACCTCCTAGGCTATGGCCCTGGGATAGGACTCACTCCCAAGGACTGGCTCTCAGGCCAACAGTAGAAAGACTTACATGCAGAACACCCAGCCCAGGGCAATGCACCCATATACTCTATGGAGATACATTCCTTGGAGCAATCACCCATGGGGCACCAGAAGAGAAGCATTCACATGAAGGGAAAGCTGGACAGCCAGGAGTGCAAATTAAGAAAGGCACAGGGCGGGGGATCACAGGGAAGGGAGGGGAGGAGAGTGGGTTATGGTTGGGTATGGTAATCGGAATATGAAATCAAATATACATGAACTGTTGGATGCAAAACAAATTATTTTCTGCAAATTTGCACCCAAAGCACAATTGAAAAAAAAATATGTTTATCCCATTATGCTATCATTTATATAGATATCTGACTCTCCTATAGTACCACAAACCACTAAAGGGAAAGTGCTAAAGGGGCAGGAAGGTGGCATCTTCTGACTTCTTCTAACTACACAAGAGGAAGACAGAACCATCAGCAGCACCCCAATGCCTGCTCCTATGAGGCCAGATGTGCCACCACCCTCCAGCCCTCTTATTATCCTTGACACCAACAGTTCTTCCCACGGCACCCATCACCTCTCTGCTGGGTTCAATAATTCGCTGCAGTGGCCACAAAGAACTCGCAGATTATGGGGTTTACTAGGGAAGCAACAGGCTACAATTCAAGTTCAGGAACGAGCTCTGTCTCTCTTAGCCAGCTGTCTCTCAGCTGGCTATCTCTCAACCAACAGTCTCTCTCAGTCTCTCTCAGTAGCACGTCTCTCTCTCAGGAGTGTCTCTCACATCTCTCAGCAGCACATTCTCTCCCCAGTGCGTCTTTCTCAGCTGGTAGTCAGAGAGATGGTCGGCTGCTGAGAGAGATGGCCAGCTGCTGAGAGCGATGGCTGGCTGAGAGAGACTGAGTGTGTTCCTGAACTTGAATTGTATCCTGTTGCTTCCCTAATAAACCCCATAATCTGTGAGTTCTGTGTGGCCACTGCAGCGAATTATAGAACCCAGCAGACAGGTGGTGGGTGCTGTGGGAGAGACGGTTGGTGTCAAGGTTAGTAAGAGGTCTGGAGAGTGGTGGCATGTCTGGCCTCATAAGAACAGGTCTTGGGCTGCTGATGGTGATTCTGTCTCCCGCTTATGGAGTTAGAGGAGGTCAGAAAATGATGCCTCCTTGCCCCTTTGGCAGAAAGTATGCTGAGTTTTCATCATTTTTTCCTTAGCAGCTAAAATAATGCCTGCCACATAGTAGGTTCTCAATAAATAAATAAATACCTTTGAATTAAACTGTAGTGAATACTTTACCTACCGATATATAGCAAGTTCAAAATGAAACTCCCTGAAATAGGATTCCAGTTCAAAAAGAATATGTGAGTAAATTCTAAGTTTCAGGGAAATTATTAGTGCTGGAGAGGAAATGCTCACGGACTGGATGAAAGATCAAGCAGGCAGCTGCACTAGGAAATGATTGTGTGTACCTTCATTTCTGGTCCTTCATAGTGGCTAGAAGGTGGCCATTCTGTTAATATCATTTTGTGTTATATATTGCAAGGACAAATTCTTAATCAGGGATCTCAATAAAAGGAAATCTTAAATCTAAAATCTAAACCTATCTATCTATATATGTATACATCTCTCTCTCTATCTATCTATCTCTCTATCTATCTATCTAATCATTTTGTCTCTCTTAATTCTCCAAAACCAGCATATCAACAAGAATTATTGTAATCCAACCTAGAACTATCCCTTCTTGTTTTATTAAGTATCCAGGCAGATTTTGGATTTCAAACAACTTAAGAAAGAATGAAGAGGATTGTTAAAATATTTCAAATGATAAAATTAAAAACTTGGAAGGAAGGTATTTTTTTAAGGAGTTAACTTGTATCTAATAATAAGGAAATAATTGGCAAACTCAAATTAAAGAACAGTCTACAACACAATTGATACAAGATAATATCAACATTGTGAAAGTACAGTAAAAGAAAGTCTGAAGAATTGTTTCAGATTAAAAGAGACAAAAAAGACACGACAAGCACAACAAGGGATCTTGGATAAGGAAAATAAAATGCTCTTAAGGACATCAATAAGACAATAAGAGAAATTTGAATAAGAATGGTATATTAGATAATACTATTGAATCAATGATAAATGTCGTGAATTGGATAATTGTATTGTGGTTATGTAAAAGAATGTCTGATTCCTAGGGAATATGCTGAAGTAGTCAGGGGTGAAAAGACATAACATCTGCAATTTCCTTGCAATGATTCTGCAAAAGTAACAATTATGAATGTAGGTTAATTTGTTCTTACAATTTTTCTCTAGCTTTAAAATTTCAGAATATAAAGAAATAAAAAAAAAAAGATTTAAAAATAAATAGACCAATCCAGAGAAAATCTCAACATATACATCAGGAGACATATATAAGAATATTTATAGCAGCAAATTTGCTCTCATAATAATCAAAAATTTAAAACAACCCAAATGTTCAACATTAAAATGTCGTATTTGTTTTTAGGTGTCATTGAGTGAGCTCTGAATCATACCAACCCCACACACATCAGAACTAAACACTTCCTGGTCTTGTGCCATCTTCAGAATCGTCACTATACTTGAGCCCATTGTTGCAGCCACTATGTTGAGACATCTCATGGTAGGTCTTCCTCTTTCTCACTGACCTTCTACTTTACTAAGCATGTTCTTTTTCCAGGGACTGGTGCCTCCTGATAACATGTCCAAAGTACATGAGATGAAGTCTCACTATGCTCGCTTCTAAGGATTATTCTGCCTGTACTCCTTCCGGGAC
Source organism: Orycteropus afer afer (assembly GCF_000298275.1). NCBI lineage: Eukaryota > Metazoa > Chordata > Mammalia > Tubulidentata > Orycteropodidae > Orycteropus > Orycteropus afer. The sequence continues at coordinate 97,988 of NW_006922336.1, forward strand.
ATATTCGTTCCTTCTTCCAGCAGTTCATGATATATTCAATATTCTTTGCTAACACTCTAATTCAAAGGCATAGATTCTTCTTCACTCTTCCTTATCTATTGTCTAGCTTTCACATGCATATGAAAACAAAACCAAAAACCAAATTCACTGCCATCGAGTCAACACGACTCATAGCAACCCCTCCTTGAATTTCTGAGGCAGTATCTCTACGGAAGTAGACTGCCCAATCTTCCTTCCAAGGAGTGGCTGGTGGTTTTGAACCGCCAGCCTTCTGGTTAGCAGTCAAATGCCTTAGGCACTACGCCACCAGAGATACCAAATGCATATGAAGCACCTGAAGATAGCATGGCTTGGGTCAGATGCACCTTACTACTCAAAGTGACATCTTTGCTTTATAGCACTTTAAAGATGTACTTTGCGGCAAATTTGCCCAATGCAATATATTGTTATTTATTGACTGCTGTTTTCATGGGCATTAATGGTTGTTATTATTGTTGTTAGATGCTGTCTAGTTGGCTCTGACTCACAGGGACCCTATGTATAACAGAAAGAAACACTGCAGGTCTTGCATCATCCTCACAATCCTTGCTATACCTGAGCCCATTGTTGCAGCCACTATATCAACTCATCTCATTGAGGGTCTTCCCCTTTTTCGCTGACCCTCCACTTTACCAAGCATGATATCCTTCTTCAGGAAATGGGCCTTTCTAACAACATGACCAAAGTAGATGAGATGAAGTCTGGCCATTCTCTCTTCCAAGGAGCATTCTGGCTGCACTTCTTCCAGGACAAATTTGTTTTTCTTCTGGCAGTCCATGGTATTTTCGGTATTCTTCACCAACACCACAACCCAAAAGCATCAATTCTTCTTCAGTCTTCCTTATTCATTGTCCAGCTTTCACGTGAATGTGAGGCTATTGAAGATACCATGGCTTGGCACATCTTAGTCATCAAAGTGACATCTTTGCTTTTTAACACTTTAAACAAGCCTTTTGCAGGAGATTTGCCCACTCCAATATGTCGTCTGATTTCATGACTGCTTCCATGGGTGTTGATTGTGGACAAAGTAATATGAAATCTTTGACAACTTCTATCTTTTCCCCATTTATTGTGATGCTGCTATGAGTCCAGTTGTGAGGATTTTCGTTTTCTTTATGTTGAGGTGTAATCCATATTGCAGACTGTAGTCTTTAATCTTCATCAGTAAGTGCTTCAAGACATCTTCACTTTCAGCAAGCAAAGTTGGGTTGTTTGCATATTGCAGGTTGTTAATCAGTCTTCCTCCAATCCTGATGCCATGTTCTTCATATAGTTCAGCTTCTCAGATTATTTGCTCAGCATACAGATTGAGTAAGTATGGTGAAAGGATACAACCCTGACACACACTCTTCATGATTTTAAACCATGCAGTGTCCCCTTGTTCTATTTGAATGAAAGCATCCTGGTCTATGTACAAGTTCCTCATGAGCATGATTAAGTGTTATGGAATTCTCATTCTTCACAATGTTATCCATAATTTGTTATGATTTACATGGCAAAATGCGTTTGTATAGACAATAAAACACAATTAAACATCTTTCTTGTATCCTTTGCTTTCAGCCAAGATCCATCTGACATCAGCAATGATATCCCTCATTCCACATCCTCTTCTGAATCCAGCTTGCATTTCTGGAAGTTCCATGTCAATATAATGCTACAACCATTTTTGAATTATCTTTAGTAAGATTTTACTTGCCTGTAATATTAATGATGCTGTTCAATAATTTCCATATTCTGTATGGATAATTTCCATATTCTTTGGAATGGGTACAAATATGGATCTCCTCCAGTCAGTTGGCCAGGTAGCTGTCGTCCAAATTACTCAGCATAGAGGAGTAAGTGCCTCCAGCGTGGCATCCATCAGTTGAAACATTTCAGTGTGTATTCTGTCAATGCCTGGAGCCTTGTTTTTTTTGCCAATTCCTTCAGTGCAGCTTCAACTTCTTTCTTTGATACCATTGGTTCTTGATCATATGCCAATTTTATTATTATTATTATTATTATTTGTTTTACATTCAACAGTTCATGCACATTTAATTTCATGGCCCTGATGACCATTCCCAATAATAAAAATCTCTCCTCCCCTCTCCTCCATGTGACTATCCTCTCCCTGTGACCTTCTTATCTATGCATTCCTATCTGTTCAGCTTTCCCTCAATGTTAACGCTGCTCTTCTGCTGTCTCATGGCTGGTTGATCTAAGGGGTGCATCTCCCTGGGGTAGGTGTTCTGCATGTAGGTCTTTCTACTGTTGGGCTGAGAGCCAACCCACAAATGTGAGTCCATTTCTAGGCCTGAAGGATAACCCAGGCCATAGTCTCAGAGGTTCCACCAGTCTCTATCTGACCATGATTCTGATCATTTCTGTGATTTTTAATTTTGTCCCACAGTTTTCCTCACACTCTATTCAGGATCTCCAATTTGAATCCCTTTCCAAGCAGTTGGCATTGGTAGCCAGGCACCATCTAGTTCTTCTGGTCTTAGAGTCGTGAAGGCTGAGGTCCTCATGGTCCATCATATCTTTGGACTAATTGTTACAAGATGACTTTGATTTTCTCATATGCCACCTCTTGAAATAGTTGAACATTAAGCAATTCTCTTTTTTTGTGCAGTAACTCTGTGTATTCCTTCTATCTTCTTTTGGTGCTTCCTGCAACTTGAGGCTTAACCTTTTTCTTCAGTTCTTTCAGCTTGAGAAATGGTGATTGTGTCATTCCTTTTTGGTTTTCTAACTCCAGTTCTTTGCACATTTCATTATAATAATTGACTTTGTCCTCTTGAGCTGCTCTCTGAAATCTTCTGTTCAGCTCTTTTATCGTGTCATTTCTTCCATTTGCTTTAGCTACTTTCTGTTTAAGAGCAAGTTTCAGAGGCTCTTCTGACATCCATTTTGGTCTTTTGCTCCTTTCCTGTCTTTTTAATGACCTTTTGATTTCTTCATGTATGATGTTCTTGATGTCATCCCGCAACCTGTCTGGTTTTCGATCATTGGTGCTGAATGTATCAGATCTATTCTTCAGATGGTCTCTAAATTCAGGTGGGGTATAATCAAGGTCATAGTTTGGCTCTCCTTGACTTGCTTTAATTGTCTTCAGCTTCAACTTGAACTTGCATATGAGCAATTGATTGTTCCACAGTCAGCTCCTGGTCTTGTGTTGGCTGAAGATATTGAGCTTCTCTATCACCTCTTACCACAGATGTAGTCGATCTGATTCCAGCGTACTCCATCTAGTGAGGTCCTAGCATATAGCTGCCATTTATGTTGTTGACAAAAGGTATTTGTAATGAATAAATTGTTAGTCTTGCAAAATTCTATCATGCAATCTCAGGAGTAATTTCTATCACCAAGGCCATATTTTCCAACTACCATTGATTCTTCTTTGTTTCTAACTTTTGCATTCCAGTCACTAGTGATAATCAATATATCTTAACTGCATGTTTGTTCAATTTCAGACTGCAGAAGTTGGTAAAAATCTTCAATTTCCTTGTCTTTGGCTTTAGTTGTTGGTATGCAAATTTGAATAATAATAGTATTAACTGGTCTTCCTTGTAAGCATACGGATATTATCTTATCACTGACATCATACTTCAAGATAGATCTTGAAATATGTATGTCGATGAATGTGACACCATTCCTCTTCAATTTGCCATTCCCTGCATAGTAGATCACTTGGTTCTCTGATTCAAAATGGCCCAAACCAGTCCATTTCAGCTCACTAATGCCTAGGATATCAATCTTTATGTGTTCAATTTCATTTTTGACAATTTCCAATTTTCTTTCGTTCATGTTTCAAACATTCCACACTCTCATTATTAGTGGATGTTTGCAGCTGGTTCT
>NW_006922336.1:102608-103535 GCF_000298275.1 Orycteropus afer afer
GATTTTTGTTTTCTTTATGTTGAGGTGTAATCCATACTGAAGACTGTAGTCTTTGATCTTCATCAGTAAGTGCTTCAAGTCATCTTCACTTTCAGTAAGCAAGGCTGTTATCTGTGTAGCGTAGGTTGTTAATGAATCTTCCTGCAATCTTGATGCCGTGTGCTTCTTCATGTAGTCTAGCTTCTCAGATTATTTGCTCAGCGTACAGATTGAATAAGTATTGTGAAAAGCTACAACCCTGATGCATGCCCTTCCTTATTTTAAATCAAGCAGTATTCCTTTGCTCTTTTCAGATAGATGACTGCCACTCAGTCTATGTACAGGTTCTTCATGAGCACAATTAGTTGTTCTGGAATTCCCATTTTTCTCAGTGTTATCCATTATTTGTTATGATCCACACAGTCAAATACCTTGTTGTTGTAGTTGTTAGGTGCCATCAAGCTGGCTCAGACTCACAGGGAGACTATGTACATCAGAATGAAACAATACTCAGCCATTTACCTTCTTCACAATCCTTGCTGTACCTGAGCTCATTGTTGCACTACTGTGTCAATTCATCTTGTGTAGCTCTTCTCTTTTTATTGCTGACCCTCCACTTTACCAAGCATGATATCCTTCTCCAGGGTCCCTTCTGATAACATGCCCAAAATATGTGAGATGATGCCTGTCCATTCTCACTTCCAAGGAGCATTCTGGCTGCACTTCCTCCGAGACAGATTTGTTCCTTCTTCTGGCAGTCCATTGTACTTTCAGTATTCTTTGCTAACACTACAACCCAAAAGCACCAACTCATCCTTGATCTTCCTTATTCATTGTCCAGCCTTCACATATAGCATATGAGGCTATTGAAAACACCATGGTTTGGTTAGGCACACCTTAGTCTTTTATTTATTTATTTTATTATTTTTATTTTTATTGATTTGGGTG
>NW_006922336.1:103870-104820 GCF_000298275.1 Orycteropus afer afer
ATATTAATGATATTGTTCAATAATTTCCACATTATGTGGAATCACTTTTCTTTGTAATGGACACAAATACATATCTCTTCCAGCTGGCTGTTGCTAAAGGGACAAGGAAGCAGCAGATTCGAACTTCCACTAACTCCACAAAAGGAAGACAGAATCACCATCAGCAGCCCAAGGCCTGTTCTTATAAGGCCAGACATGCTGCCATGCTCCAACCCTCTTACTAACCTTGTCACCAATCATTCTTCCTGCAGCACCCACCACCTCTCTGCTGAGTTCAATAATTCGCTGCAGTGGTCACATAGAACTCACAGACTATGGAGTTTATTAGGGAAGCAACAGGCTACAATTCAAGTTCAGGATCATGCTCAGTCTCTCTCAGCTGGCCATCCCTCAGCTAGCCATCTCCCAGCTGACAGTCTCTCTTAGTCTCTCTCCGTAGTATGTCTCTCTCTCAGTAGTGCATGTCTCTCATGTCTCTCTCAGCAGAGTGTGTCCCTTTCATGTCTCTCAGCAGTGCACTTCTCTCAGCAGTATGTCTTTCTCAGCTGGCAGTCAGAGAGAATCTCCTTTTGCCTCCAGGAGGGCTCCTTTTGAACCTGGCAGAGGGGCCAAAACCAACTAATCCTAACATCAGAGTTCTACACACCTGAGAGAGAGTGAACTTCCTAGAAAATTACTTCCTGCAACTCCAACAGAAATACACCAGGTGGATAACTTTAACAATCAGATACTCAGTTGCTCAGTGCAAAGTGGGAGTTAACCAAGACTATGGCTAGAAAAGCCATACCATGAAATTTACTATATCACATTTGACCAGGTAATGGTCTTCTAAATTTCCTGGCATAAATGAGTAACCACCTCCAGTGCTGCATCCATTTGTTGAAACATCTCAATGAGTATTCCATCAATTCCTGGAGCCTTGTTTTTCACCAGTTCCTTCAGTGAAACTT
>NW_006922336.1:104920-108990 GCF_000298275.1 Orycteropus afer afer
CAGTCCTGTGCCAGCTCCATGATCCTTGCTATACCTGAACCCATCGTTGCAGCCACTGTGTCAATCCATCTTGTTGAGGGCCTTCCCCTTTTTCCCTAACCCTCCACTTCACCAAGCATGACATCCTTCCCCAGGGAATGGTCCCTCTTGACAACATGACCAAAGTAGGTGGTACAAAGTCTGGTCATTCTCGCTTCCAAAGAGCATTCTGTCCAGCGTCATTTTTATCACCAAGGCCACATTTTTCAAATACTGATGCTTCTTCTTTGATTCCAACTTGCACGTTCCAATCATCAGTAATTATTAATACATCTTGACTGCATATTTTATCAATTTCAGACTGCACAAATTGGTAAATGTCTTCAAGTTCTTTATCTTTTATTTTGGTGGTTGGTGTGAAAATTTGAATAATAGCCATATTAAATGGTCTTCCTTGTAGGCATATGGATATTACCCTATCACTGACAGCATTGTACTTCAGGATAGCTCTTGAAATTTTCTTCTTGATGATGAATGTGATGCCATTCCTCTTCAATTTGCCACTCCTCCCATAGTAGACCATATATTTGTCTGTTTCTAAATGGCCAATACCAGTCCATTTCAGTTCACTAATGCCTAGGATATTGATCTTTATGCATTCCATTCTGTCTTTGACAACTTCCCATTTTCCCACATTCATATTTCATACTTTCCATGTTCCAGTTATTAATGAATGCTTGTAGCTGGTTCTCCTATTTTGAGTTGTGCCTCAGCAAATGAAGGTCCCAAAAATTCTACTCCATCCACGTCATTAAGGTCAACTCTACTTTGAGGAGTCAGCTCTTCCCCAGTCATATTTAGAGTGCCTTCCATCCTCAGGGGCTCATCTTCTGGCACTATATCAGACAACGTTTCAGGGCTATTCATAAAATTTTCCAGTAACATATCAGACAGTGTTTCACTGCTACTCATAACGTTTTTACTGTCCAATATTTTCAGAAGTGGAGGGCCCTTGCCTTTCTTCCAGTTTGTTTTAGTCTGAAAGCTTTACTGAAATCTGTCCACCATGGGTGGCCCTGCTGGTATTCAAAATATTTGTGGCCTATCCTACAGCTTTGCAGCAACATGGAAGCCACCACAGTATGAGAAAATGACAGACGAGTGGTGGAATTTTCTCATAATATCCTTAATTCTTTCTCCCTTCATCCTCTCTCTTCAGTGTTTCTTCTTTAATTGTGAAGTTATATTGTGAAACATCTGCCATTCTCTCTCAAAACAGCACCTCCCTTAGCAAAAGATAGGAATAGCAGCTTGCTTGTAGCTCCAGCTAACTAGAGCTGTATGATGATTAGGACACACACCTGGAGACATCAATTAATAAAGCACCTGGAGACATCAATAAAGCTCCTGAAGATGTTCTTTGAGTTTGAGGATACAGACAAACTAAGTATGGATAGTCAAGAGATCAAAAATCATACTACATGGAAAATATTTTAAAGAATTTGGCTATAAGCCATGGAGAAGAATGCTTGGGAGGCGGGAGGTACATGTGATAGCTGATTTAAAGATCAAGAGTTGTGACGTGGAACCTGGATTTGACTTGTTCTTTATGATCCAAAGGGACAGAATTTGGACCAATGTGTGGAATCTTCAGGAAGACATATTTGAATCAACGTAAGGGAGAGCCATCTAGAAATACAACAGTCTCAAAGAAAAGTGAATTGAATATTTCAAGAAGTATTCTAACAGTTTGGACAAGCAATAGAGTGAGATCAGGGAGTTGAATGATTTACTTGTAAGGGTTCTGAGAGCCTGGGTTCCGTGCAGGTTGTCAATATCAGAGAGGATGTTGTACTAGTACATAAGAGGCTTGAATTAGTGCTCTAGATCATCCACTAACTAGCTGTGTAATCACAATTCTTAGACTTCTATTTTTCTCTTCTAATGAGACACAGCTATGGGGAGGTGCTGATAATGATATCACTGTTTTGATAGAGATAACAGCCCCATATCAGGATACTTTGACAATGATGTTAACCTTATGACAACAAATCCATTTCATTTATTAACACTGGGAATACGATGTAGATCAACAATTTTTGGAGTATTTCTTCTCCAGAGAAACAACAGTGAAAGTATAATGTACACACTACCATCATGGAGTTAATAAATAGGTTTAATCAAAGGGAAAGAGAACCAAGTTGTCTTTGAGAGGAATTACTCCCCCCTCCAAGAGTAGCTTTATCCTTGGCTTCTGTAAAATGTCAGTATGTTACCTGGGAAATAAGTATCATAAAAATTTCCTTTTTTATTAGTTTACTAAATATTACATAAGGATCAAAATTAACTGGCAACATATTGTACATTTTCTAAGATTATGTACAAGGTATACAGGTATAGTTTATGGAGTCCTCAACATCCCAGGAACCAAAAAGTCAGCTGAGTCTGTTTTACTACTATAACTTTTACAGAGAAGAGAAAACTCTTTTTCCTGGTACTAAGACCCAGGACAATGGATAGGAAAGATCCCTATTTCCTTTCATATTGCTTCTCTCTCTATTTTAGGAATCCAGTCACTAATATCTACTTTTCAACTGCAGGGTAGTTTTTAGCAATTTCTGATAGGGAAGTTTATCAGTCAGGGTCCTAGCAGGAAGGAGAATTCTACCCAGATTTAACTAAAGAACTACTTACAGATGCATGAGTAAGACTAAGTGAAACAAGGAACACTGAGTCACCCAGAGATGAATCACAGCTCGAAGCCATTACCATCCCTAGGCCTGAAGGCACAGGGTAGGAAATGGTGCTACAGAAACCAGTGAAAACTGGAACCATGGAGGAGGAGACAACTGACAGAAGCTATAGTCACGGAGAGAATCAACCACAGCCAGAATCAAGGTTGAAGCAAAGTAAAACAGGGAACAAATATTCCAAGATCTTTCTCTTCATCGCCTGTAATCTCATATTGGGCCATCCCTTTAGCTGAACCAATTAGAAGCAAATTCAGGGGCTGAACTCAGTATATATATATTCAGAATTGTTTGTTGAGTGAATATTTCCAAACTCCTATTTAAAAGTTTTTCCTATAGTAGCATACTTTCAAGGGGACCTGTCTAGAAATGTTTGGTGATGAACACCTAACTTGTAAATAATGGAGCCCATATGTCACTTTGAGAGAAAAATGATGCATGAGGTCACATTTTGTAGAATTTCATTTTCATCCAAAAATTAATTCAGTTCCTTACTATATGGTACTAGAGACAGAAATGGTCTCAGAGCTCATTAACCTTATAGAATATAAAATTTTCCAGAGATATGCTCAGCCAAAAGAAGAAAAGTTATAGATACTATATGCACATATAGAAGTTTGACTATATAGACATGTGTGTTTGGAGTGTGTATATGTGTGTCTATAGTGAGTATGCATACATGTGTATGTGTGTGCTGGATATCCTCCATTTGCACCTGCTACCCTACATCCATTCTCTCACCTTCCTCACCTTCTCTGTATCCTGGGAGACTAAACTGTGTAAACTACATCAGTAAGTTTCTTCACTCTCTGGCTTCCTGTTAGGTGCCTATAATGGAAGAAACACCAGCAGAAACTCAAAGGACAGGAAAAGAGAGAGCTCATTTATTCTTCTAATTCTCCTTGTGGGGTCACCATGGGCTGGCCACATTCTCACAGTTTCTATCATGCAATTCATCTCTCTCTCCAAGTTCCCCTTGCTCCTTCAGTGGTGATGGTACCTTCCTTTGACTATCTCCTGGGGTACTCTACTAGCCTCATAACTTTCCTGTACCCTGCCCACATCTTGAAAATAGTACCTTTATTAAACTCATTTCAGATTATCCAGTTTGAGTGTGCCATCTGTTTTACAGCAGGGATCCTGACGGATACAATATGCCCTGAAAACTCACAAGGATTAATAGTATTTTTTTTCTAATCTACTATGAAATCCTGGGAGTTCTAGTAGTGTAGTGCCTAAGGCACTGGACTGCTAATCAGAAGGCTGGCGGTTCAAACCCACCAGCCACTCCTCAGAAGGAAGGTTGGGCAATCTACTTCCGTAGTGATACTGCCTCGGAAA
>NW_006922336.1:109090-111747 GCF_000298275.1 Orycteropus afer afer
CTTGATTTTTTTCTTCAGATCTTTCAGCTTGAGAAATGCTGAGCATGTTCTTCCCTTTTGTTTTTCTAACTCCAGGTCTTTGCACATTTCATTATAATACTTTACTTTGTCTTCTGCAGCCACCTTTTGAAATCTTCTCTTCAGGTCTTTTATTTCAACATTTCTTCCTTTCACTTTAGCTACTTTCTGCTCAACAGCAAGTTTCAAAGCTTCTTTTGATATTCATTTTGGTCTTTTTTTCCTTTCCTGTCCGTTTAGTGACCTTTTGCTGTCTTCATATATGATGTTCTTGATATCATCCCACAACTTGTCTGGTCTTCAGTCATTGGTGTTCAATGAGTCAAATCTACCCTTCAGATGGTCTTTAAATTCAGGTGGCTTATAATCAAGGTCATATTTTGGCTCTCATGGACTTGTTTTAAATGTCTTCAGCTTCAACTTGAACTTGCAAATGAGCAATTGATGTTCTGTTCCCAAATCAGATCCTGGCCTTGTTTTGACTGAAGATAGTAAGCTTCTCTATTGCCTCTTTCTACAGATTCAATTGGTATGATTGCTGTGTATTCCATCTGCTGAGGTCCACGTTTATAGCTACCATTTATGTTGTTGAAAAAAGGCATTTGCAATAAGTTGTTGGTCTTCCAAACTTCTATCATGTGATCTCCAGCATCACTTTTTTTTTCTTTCTTTCTTCTTCTTTCACAAGATACATGACAAATGTACTTTATTACATGGATCAGAAAAACCATATGCACTAGTGGTTAATGTACAATGATACACAACACCCAACTAAGACCATTCAAAGATTTTGCTGATATTGAAAACTATAAAGACACAATGTTAGAGTGAGAAAGTGTTTCATAAGATAGCATAATGCCAAGACAATTCACTGCTTTAGGAAATTCAATACATTTTGCATGTTATAAACTTAATTATTATAAAACTATACCATACTTGAAATTAAAATTGGAAGGACTTTACCTCATTCATTGGTTAAAGCACATGTTTATAACATTTTTCCATACTTAAAAGCATAACTCAGTGGAATGCTGTTAGTGGACCTAACAACATTAACAAATTTAAGGAGATTTCTGATTTTGTGATTTCCACCAAAAATATACTTAAGTATTTTAAGAGCACAATAAGCATGATCCATTTCAGACATGACTACTTCCTGTAAGGCACTGCCTGGCCAGAAAAGACTTTCATAGCTCTCAACCCAAATTCCAAGCACAATGTCTGAATCCATTCTGCTACATCCCAGCCAAATGACTATCTGGCCTTAGTTTGACAGGGTTGTTGTTGTTGTTGTTATGTGCCGTCGAGTCGGCCCTGACTCATAGTGACCCCTTTGACAGGGTAGTACTCCCAAAGCTGCCAACTCCATTTTCTGGCATCTTGGTTAGGAACTTCTTCCTTAAATGGAATCAGTCTGTCTGTGTAGTCTCCCATCAGAGCTATTCATTCTACTTTCTGGAACAGCTCTGCTCCACTACTTAACAACTGAATGACTTTGGACAAGTTTACTTACTTCTTCAAAGCTCAGTTTCCCCATCAGAAAATAGGGAAAAGGAGTGTATTGATAGCATATGGTTATTTTAAGGATTAAATGAAGTATACTTGTAAAGCATTTAGCATAGTGCCTGACATATAGTTAAGCATTTCTATAAATGCTGACTGTTGTGTTATTGTTACTATTTTTCTCCAATATAAGTGTCATTTAACATCACATTGTAGTTTTCCCTGTGTTCTAAAACATACATTCAATGATGTAAAATTTGGACTTCTTTTCCCAAACAGGCTCTGGCCCTTCTGGCTACTTGACAGTCCCCTTGGGATAGCAGAATGGGCTGGTATGAGTATTTAACCACCCATCCTACCCCCATTAATGTATCCACAATCAACTTCCATGGAAGCAGCAGTCAAGAAATCAAATGACAACAGAAACAACTGAAATAAAAAGGATAATATCAAGATATTATGAAGAACTGTACTCTAACAAATTTGAAAATCTGGAAGAAATGGATAGACTTCTAGAAACACACTACTTACCTAAACTAACACAGACTGATGTGGAAAATTTGAACAGACCCATAACAAAAGAAGAAATCGAACAGGTCATCAAAAAATTACCAACAAAAGAAAGTCCTGGCCCAGACAGTTTCACCGGAGAATTATACCAAACATTCAAAGAACTGACACCAATCCTACTCAAACTATTCCCAAACATAGAAAGGGATGGAATCCTCCCTATCTCATTTTATGAAGTAAGCATAACATTGATACCAAAACAAGGCAAAGACATCACTCAAAAGGAAAACTACAGACCAATATCCCTCATGAATACAGATGCAAAATCTTCAACAAAATCTTAGCCAATAGAATCCAACAACATATCAAGAAAATCATTCATTATGACCAAGTAGGGTTCATATCAGGTATGCAAGGATGGTTCAACATTAGAAAAACAATCAATGTCTTCCATCACATAAATAAAAAAAGCAAAAGAACCACATGATCATAGCAATTGATGCAGAAAAGGCATTTAATAAAATGTAACACCCATTCCTGATCAAAACTCTCAGAAAATAGGAATAGAAGGGACATTCCTCAACATAGTAAAGGGCATCTATGCAAAACCAACAGCCAATATTATA
>NW_006922336.1:120257-126637 GCF_000298275.1 Orycteropus afer afer
CCCACCAGCCACTCCTCAGAAGGAAGGTTGGGCAATCTACTTCCGTAGTGATACTGCCTCGGAAACCCAAGGAGGGGTCACTATGAGTCGGGGCCAACTCGATGGCACATTACAACAACATGAAGTCGTAGGCTTAAAATATCATATTTTCTTGGTTATAATCTAAGTCTATTAGACTGTAAGGTCTTCAAGAACAGGGTTCATGCCATGCACATGGTTATAAGACCAATAGGCCTAAATAGCCCCTGCCACATAGTTGGCTCTCAACAATTACTCTGAGGAATTGAATTGCACTAAAACACAACATACCTTTTCCTACACTATGATCTTGAATGATCAAGATAAACATTATCTTAATCATGACATAAAAATCATGTGATCCTAAAGAATTTTAGGATGTTAAATTACTAAATATAATGCCCATGTTAATGTCTTCATGCAGAAATAAATGATGTTTAAAGATATTATATAGCTTGCTTAATCAAAGAGTGCCTCTTCTGTTGTTTTGTTTGCTGTTGCCATGGTAGCTACAACGTTTGCAAGTACAGAGCACACATAGAACCCATTCTTAATTACGCATGTAGCACTACATTTTAGAGAATACAATAAATGTGGAGGTCATGGAATGCATGGAAAAGAGATATGATGAAAAAAGATTTGCTCTCCTGCTTTTCTTTCTCTTGGTCATTACTAAACCATTTGTTAGTATGTTCTGACTTGCTATTACCCTTTTTCTTTTACAGCCACTCCTCGGAAGGAAGGTTGGGCAATCCTACTTCCGTAGTGATACTGCCTCAGAAACCCAAGGAGGGGTCACTATGAGTCGGGTCTGATTTGACAGCACATAACAACAACAACCTGGTTAAAAGGTGTCTGCAGCCACCTATCAAATAATAAATCTCTGTTCCTGAAATGACCCAGAGTGCCCCTGAAAAAAAATTCAGTAGGAAATTAAGTCCTATCATAACAAAAATACAGTGGAATAAAAGTGTCCTTTGGCAATTTTCTAAGAAAACTGACACCACTTTGTGTCTTTTCTTATATCATGGCAAAGCATCAAGGCCTTCCTTGCTAGGTACGCCTTGTATTACTAAGAGTTCTCATTTGTGCTTAAATACCTTGCCTAACTAAGCAATGTAGATAATAGCTCTCACCACTCACAAGGATATTGCCAAGTTTAGTTAATCATTGCACATTAAAAAAAATAAACAAACCAAAAACATAATAAACTAAAAACTAACTGGCGATGAGTCAATTGTGACTCATAGTGACCCCTCCTTGGGTTTCCAAGGCAGTATCTCTATGGAAGTAGATTGTCCAGTCTTCCTTTCAAGAAGTCCTGGTGGGTTTGAACCACCAGCCTTCTGGTTAGCAGTCAAATGCCTTAGGCACTACACCACTAGAACTCCCTAAATAGCAAGGCTAAAAAAACTTTTCCAGCCAAAAGGTTTTCATTAAACCAAGATTAAGTAGTAATTTCTCTATCTCTCCCTCTACTTTTCAGATATTATTTGAACAAGTAGTACATTTTTTAGAGAAATAAGAGAGAGTCATTACTTGATTCCAATCAAGTCTTTCCAAAGAAGAGCTGCATGATAATTCAATCTAGTTAAGGACGTTTTCTTTATTTAAAATAGTTTCATAGTTTAATCACATATTTTGTGATTACTTTTGCCCAAGAGAAAAGTTAATCTCACACTGACAATAAATTGTCATTGTGCCACATGTTTATTTTGCTTTCTTTTGATCTTGATCTCACCAATGTTATTTGTTTATGTCCTATCTATTAGAATTAGTTAGCTACCTACTTATTATGTACCCAATACTTTTCCATACTCAAAGAATTGCAAAATGAATAGTTCCACTCCCCCAAAAATTCAAGTCCAGTGGATAAGATAGACATGCAGTCAACTGGCAGGTCATCTGGGAGCTGTATGGTCAATGAAACTCTTATCAGAAATCCATGTGGTCTCTCCTCCTCCAGCAAACTAGTCCAAGCTAATTTTCATGTTTAAACCAAAGCAAGGTTTGAAGATTGCTAAAATAAAAGATTTAAATATATTGTGGTTTTGGCAAAGAATACTGAAAATACCACAAACTGCCAGAAGAACAAACAAATCTGTCATGGAAGAAGTACAGCCAAAATGCTCCTTAGAAGCAAGAATGGCTAGACTTCTTCTCACCTACTTTGGTCATGTGGTCAGAAGGGACCAGTCCCTGGACAAGGATACCATGCTTGGTAAAGTAGAGGTGCAGCAAAAAAGGGGAAGACCCTCAATAAGATGGACTGACACAGTGGCTGCAATAATGGGCTCAAGCATAGCAAGGATTGTGAGGAGGGCTCAGGACAGGGCAGTGTTTAGTTCTTTGTACATAGGGTCACTATGAGTCAACACTTCACAAGAACAGAATCTCCTAACATGATAAATGTCAAGGATACAACTGAAAATCAACCATCATACCAAAAACCAGGAAAATCACAACTTGAATGAGAAAAGACAATCAACTGATACCAACACCAATGCAACTCAGACATTAAAATTATCAGAGAAGGATTTTAAAGCTACTGTCATAAAATGCTTAAACAATAAATCATAAATTCTCCTGAAAAACTGAAAAAAATAGGAAATCTCAGCAAAGAACCAAAAGGTGTAAAAGAACCAAATATAAGTTATATAACTGAAAGATGAACTTACTGAAACTTAAAAAAACAAAGGCTTGCTGAATGGACTGTTGTTGTTGTTGTTGTTGTTGTTATTTGCCATAGAGTTGGCTCTGACTCATAGCTGAATGGACTAGTAAATAGTAAACTGGAAGTGGTAAAGGGTTGTTGCTGTTATATGCCATCAAGTTGGTCCCGACTCACAGCAACCCCTCCTTGGGTTTCTGAGGCGGTATCACTATGGAAGTAGATTGCCTAACCTTCCTTCCAAGGAATGGCTGGTGGGTTTGACCCGCCAGCCCTCTGGTTAGCAGTCAAGTGCCTTAGGCACTTTGAAAGATTGAAATTGAGGATAGATCAGTAGCATTTACTCAATATGAAAAACAGGGAGAAAAAATAGACTAAAAAGAACAGGAACTCAGAGACCTGTGGGACAATTTAAAATATATATATATATATACGTATATACAACATGTGTATCATCAGAGTCATTAAAAAAGAGAGGATAAAAAGTGAGTTAAAAGAGTATAAGAAGAAATAATGGCTGAAAAATCCCTCAAATTTGCCAAAGGACACAAACCAGACTCAAGAAGCTGAATGAACCCCAAGTAGGAAAAATCCAAATAAATTTATGCCAAGACACATCATAATAAAACTTCTGAAAATCAAAGACAAAGAAAAAACCTTGAAAGCACACTGAAAGAAATAGTAAAGTACCTATAGAGGGACACCAATTCACAAGTTCTAAAAGCATGAAGGCCAGAAAGAGATGACACAGTGTATTTCAAATATTGAGAAAAAAGACCTGTCAACTTGATTTTTCTCCAGTGAAATACATGTTAGGAATGAAGGGAGAATAAACATATTCTTGGATACAGGAAAACGAAAATTATTTGTCACTAGCAGACCTACCCTTAAAGATTGGATAAAGGAAGTTATTCAAACAGAAAGAAAATGATAAAAGAAAAAATATTAGAGCATTGAGAAGAAAGAAAGAAAAATAGAAAGAGCAGAAATACAAGTTTATACAATAGTTTTTCCATATTTTATAAATCATGGTGGATCATAATTATCTGTGATAAATCACACATACATTGTAATACCCTGAGCAACTGCTACCAGTCTACAAATATTCTCAACCATACTATAAATAAATCAAGACAGAATCCTAAGAAATATTCAAGTAACCCTAAAATCAGCAAAGATATAAAAATCTGTACAAAACATTCAACCAAAAAGATCTAATTGGCATATATAGAACACTCTTCCCAGCAACAGCAGAGTGCACAATTTTTTCAGGTACCCATGGAACATTCACCAGATATAACGTATTATGAGCCATAAACAAACCTCAACAAATTTAAAATAAGTTATATAATAGAATATGTTCTCTCACATAATAAAATCAAACTAGATATCAATAACACAAATACAACAGGAAAATATCTAATAACACTTGTAAATAATGCATGGGTCTAAGAGAAAGCCTAAAAGGAAATTTAAAAATATATAGAATTGAATGAAAATGAAAACACAACATGTCAAAATATGTGGGATGCAGTTAAAGTACTGTGGAAAGGGGAATTTATAGCATTAAATGCTTACATTAGAAATGAGGAAAATTTTCAAATCAATAATCTAAGAAACTAGAAAAAGAAGAGCCAAATAAACCCAAAGCAAGCAGAAGAAAAATAATAAAGATAAGAGAATAAATCAATGAACTTGAAAATTGGAAAACAATAGAGAAAAATTGAAGAAATAGCTAGTTCTTCCTTAAAACCAATAAAAATTGATAAATTTCTAGCAATGCTGACAACACAAAAAAAGAGAAAAAACAAAGCATCAATATCAAGAATGAAACAGAAGATATTACTAGAGATCCTGAAGTCATTAAAATGTTAATAAGGGAATAATGAACAACTTCAAGCTCATAAATTTGACAACATTGAAGAAAGAGACCAATTCCTTGAAAACCACAAACTACCAAATTTCAATCAAGATGAAATAAATAGTCTGAATTGTTTGATAACCATTAAGGAAACTGAATATGAAATTTAAAACCTCCTGAAAAAGACTCTCCAGGCCCAGATACTTGCACAGCAGAATTCTGCAGAAAAATATTTAAAGAATTAACATCAATTTTACAAAATTTCTTGCACATCTTAGAAGGGGAGGACACACTTCCCCATTCATTCTGCAAAGCCATTATTCTCTTATACCAAAACAAATTAAAGACAGTATGAAAAAAGAAAATTATAGAACAACATCTCAAATTTAGATACAAATCCTTAAAGAAAATAATAGCAAACTGAATCTAAAAATGTATAAAAGATTTATACACCATGACCAAGTGGAATTTACTCTAGATATGCAATGCTTCTGGTTCAACATTAAAAAAATAAGTGTAATCCACCATATAAACAGTCTAAAGAAGAAAAAAATCATATGATTATATCAATTAACATAGAAAACACATTTAATAAAATCCAGTACCCATTCATGATAACATTAGCAGCAGGTTAGGGGAATTACCTCAACTTGATCAAGAGCATCTCAAAATATCTATAGCTAACGTCACACTTAATAGGGAAAGATTAGATATTTTCCCATTAAGATTGGGAATAAAGGAACGATGTCCACTCTCAGCATGCTTATTTACTCTAGTACTTAAAGCATGAGCCATTGCAATGAGGCAAGTAAATGAATAAAAGGTATATAGTTTGAAAATGAGAAAATGAATCTTCCCCTATTTACAGATGACATGATTGTCTACGTAAAAATTTACAAGAATTTTTTTTTAATTGTAGAATTAATAAGTGAGTTTGCCAAGATCAAAGGAGAAAATAACAACACACAAAATCAATTACATTTCTATATACTAACAATGAACATGCAGAAAGTGAAACTGAAAACCCAATACTATTTGCAATTGCTCCAAAGAAAATAAAATACTTAGGTATAAATTTACCAAAACATGTATAGGTTATATATGCTGAAAATTGCAAAATGATTATGGAAAAAAATCAAAGACCCAGAAATGGAGACATATACCATATTCATGTATTGGAGTACTCAACATAGCAAAGATAGCAATTTTACCAAAATTGATCTATAGGTTTAATGCAATTATTATCAAAATACCAGTAAAATTTGTTGTAGATGTAAACAAAATTAGTACGGAAAGGTGCAAATCCTAGAATATCTAAAACAATATTGAGAAAGAAGAATAAAGTGGGAAGAATCATTCTACTCAATATTAATTATTTATTAGAAGATTGGGCAATCTACTTCTATAGCGATACTGCCTCGGAAACCCAAGGTGGGGTCACTATGAGTCAGATCCCACTCGATGGAAGTGAGTCTGTTTTTTTTTTGTTTGTTTGTTTGTTTGTTTGTTTATAGCTACAATAAGGAGTTCTTCTGGCATAGTGGATAAGGCATCTGGCTGCTAACCAGAGGGTGAGAGGTTCAAACCCACCAGCCACTCCATGGAAGGAAGATGGGGTGATCTATTTCCATAAAGATTTACTGCCTTGGCAACCCAATGAGAGTTACTATGTGTCAAAATTGACTTGGTGACAATGAGTTTATAGCTACAATCGTGTGCCTAACCCAAGCCATGGTATTTTCAATAGCCTCATGTGCATGTGAGAGCTGGACAAAGAATAAGGAAGACCAAAGAAGAGTTGATGCTTTTGAGTTGTGGTGTTGGCGAAGA
>NW_006922336.1:128402-131940 GCF_000298275.1 Orycteropus afer afer
CTTCTGCTAGTTGGGGTTTAGCCCACTTCTGTATCCTTCCCTTCAAGGCTCAGGGGTCCAAGATTATCTTCTGTGTCTGTGTTAATTGTTTTCCTTTTTCTTTGTTGAAAAGGGTCTGTGCAGTCCTTCTGCCTAGTCCACCATCTTGCCGGAACTGAGAACTAATAAATCTGTCCTGGAAGAAGTGCAATCAAAATGCTCCTTGGAAGCAAGAATCACCAGACTTTGTCTTACCTACTTTGGTCATACCGTCAGAAGGGACCATTCCCTGGAGAAGGATATCATGCTTGGTAAAGTGGAGGGATAACAAAAAAAGGGAAGACTGTCAACGAGATGGATTGACACAGTGGTTGCAATGATGGGCTCAGGTATAGTAGGGATTGTGAGGCTGGCACAGGAGCAGGCAGTGTTTCATTCTGTTGTACAGAGGGTCACTGTGAGTCAGAGCTGACTCAACAGCACCTAACAACATTACAATAAGGAGTTCTGGTGGTGCAGTGGCTAAAGAAGTGGGCTGCTAACCAATTGTTCAGTAGTACAAACCCACTAGGTGCTCCATGGGAGAAAGATGAGCCAGTCTGCTTCCATGAACATTTACAGCCTTGGAAACTTTATGGAGCAATTCTACTGTCTTATGGAGTTTCTATGAGTCAGAATCCACTCAATGGCAGTGGCAGTGGTTATAGGCACAATAATCAGTATAGTGTGATATAGGCAGAAGAATAGACACATAGATGAATGGAATAGATTATAGGCCCACATCAACGTTCTTCTTCTTCTTCTTCTTCTTTTTTTCACAAAGCTGCAATCGCAAAGCTATTCAAAGTAGGAAAGATAGCCTTTTCAACAAATGGTACTGGAGCTATTGGACACTAAATGGCTAAGAAAGAAAAAAAAAAAAAAAAAAAAAAAAAAACCCTCACATCAAATATGTAGAAATTAACTCAAAATGAATAATGACTTACATAGATAACATAAAATGATAAAATATTTAGGGGAAAAAAAAAAGAAGAAAATCTTCAGGAGCTAGGGATAGGCAAATAGTTCTTAGACTTGACATCAAATGCATAAGGAGAAATTTGATAAATTGGACTTCATTACACCACAGCAAGCACATGAAAATGTGTCAACATCATGAACAATCAGGGAAATACAAATTAAAACCACACAGAGTTATCACTATAAACCGATCAGAATGGCCAAAATAAAAAATAGTAGCAACACCAAATCCTGCTGAGAATGTGGAGAAAACGATTATTCAAACATTGCTGGTGGAAATGTTAAATGGTACAGCCAATCTGGGAAACAATTTGGCAATTTATTTAAATACTAAACATGCAATTACCATTCAACCCAGCAATTGCACTCTTGGGAATTTATCTAAGAGTAATCAAAACTCATGTTCACACAAAAATCTGCACACAAATGTTCAAAACAGCTTTATTTACAATAGCCAACAACTTGAAACAATCCAAATGTCTTTCAACAAGTGAATGGTTAAACAATCAATGGTACAGTCACACCATGGAATGTTGTTGGTGTTAGGTTCCATCAAGTCAGTTATGACTCACAGTGACCCTGTGTACAACAGAAAGAAACACTGCCCAGTCCTGTGCATTCTCACAATTGTTGCTATGTTTGAACCCATTGTTGCAGCCTTTGTGTCAATCAATCTCATTGAGAGTCTTCCTATTTTTTGCTGCCCCTCACTTTTGCAAGCATGATGTCCTTCTTCAGGGACTGGACTCTCCTGATAACATGTCTATAGTATTTGAGATGAAGTCACACATGTTTTGAAGGAATATTCTAGTTGTACTTCTTCCAAGACAGATTGGTTCATTCTTCTGGCAGTCCATGGTATACACAATATACCATGGGATACTACTCAGCAATAATAATGAACTATTGACAAATGAAATAACTTGAATGAATTTTCAGGAAATTATACAGAGTGGAAAAAGTCAATCTCAAAAGATTATACACTATATAATTTCATTTACACAACATTTTGAAATTACAAAATTTTAGGAATGGATTATACCCACAGATTAGTGGTTATCAGGGGTCAGGGACAAGGGTGGGAGTAGGTAGGGGCAGGAGTAGGAACAGGAAGGAGGTTGGCAACACAAGAGATTCTTGTAGTGATGGAACTATTCTGTATCTTGACTGTAGTAGTGGATAAATGAGTATATGTGATAAAATTATATAGTACTAAATACACACATTCAAGAATACATGTAACAAGGCTGTGGTGGTTTCCTGGCCACAGCCAGCTACCCAGAGGGAACAAGTAGTTGGAACTATGGGCTTGGGACCATGGTTGCAGGGGACATCAAGCTCAATTGGCATAACATACTACACAAAAAACATTGTTCTACATCCTACTTTGGTGAGTGGTGGCTGGGATCTAGATGCAACTATAGATCTCTCCTCTTCCAGAGCAAAGAAGAATGAAGAAAACCAAAGACATATGGAAACAATCAGTCCAAGGGACTGGTAGACCATGGGATCCTCAGCCTACACAACCATGAGATCAGAAGAACTAGATGTTGCCTGGTTGCCACTGTCAACCACTCAGAGGGGGATCAGTGCAGGAGATCCTGGATAGAGTGGGAGAACAATATGGAACAAAACTCAAAATCATAAAATAAGAACAGGAGTGGTAGTTAAGGTTGTATGTCAACTTGGCTGGCCTGGTTGAGTGGCTAGGCAACTGGATGTAGTTATTCCCCATGGCGAGATTGGTAATTAACTCCATGGTGGAATCTACTGGAGCAGCTAAGCAGCTGCTTTAGGGATGTGGGCTGCTTTCAGTATATATAAGAAACAACTTTGAGGAAGGTCTCCAGTGTATGGCATGCTTGAAGCCTGCATGTAGCTGAGTCATTGTTCAGCAGCCTGCTATGTTGCCCTGCTGATCTTTCTCAGGACTTAAATCAATGGCCTGCCATATGGTTTGGTACTATCAGGACTGTGCCATTTTAGTTGTTGACCTTGGGCTTGTCAGCCTCAGCAGCTAGCAGCTGCCTGAATGAAGAAAAGCTTCCAGCTCCATGGTGGGCTGGGAGCAGAAGGCAGAGCTGAAGCCAAAGGTCAAGGGGCTTTCACCCAGCCCCTAGAGCCTGGCACTTTGAACTCGGACTTCTGGCCTCCAAGACTGTAAAACAATAAATTCCTGTTTGTTAAAGCATCCCATTTGTGGTATCTTCTGTTAGAACAGCACTAGGAAACCAAAACACCAGATAAAGCATGGTGAAACTCCTGAGACATGGCCCCTAGCCACTCCTGTGGCTTCCAGCCAAACAATAGTCAGGCATATGGGGTGGACATTTACATCAGATAGATACACTACCTGGAGCGATCAATCATGGGATGGGAGAACAGAAGGGCAACGTTTGCACAGGGAGACAACTCAGGGTGCAGGAGTGCATGGGAGGGAAGGACATGGGGAAGAGGTAACTACAGGGAGGAGGTGGGAAGAGAGCTGTTACACTGTGGGGAATTGCAGTCAATGTCATGAGACAAAGTATGTATGAAC
>NW_006922336.1:135784-140408 GCF_000298275.1 Orycteropus afer afer
GTCTACATGTCACCACAGTAGGACAAACCGACAGACAAGTTTGTCCTGCTGTTGCAGACCTCTTGTATCCCCCCCACCTGGGTCCCTGTGGCTGACTGTACCTACTGTAACGGGTAGAGGTACTGGTTTATCCTCCCTTAAAGGGGCACCTGTATTTTTGTTGATATAAGTCCTTATAACTTTAAAAGCCTCTCATTTTGCCACTTGTGTTTTGCCAGCACCTCCTCTATGAAATGAAATGTTTAGAAGGCTCTTAAAGAAGTAATCCCTGAAATATTACAACTTCCAAGTAATAACAGCAGAAAGAGAAATATCTTCAAATATCTTTTTAGTATAGAAAGCAAAGCTAAGGTTCTAAATAAATCTAAATCAAACTTTCAAGGGACAGATTAGATAGTTCTATTTTTTTTATTTCTCTTTATATCTAAGATAACTTGATTCAGTGATTAAATTTTAGAATAAAAAAGAGAAAAAACAAAAGATGAAAAAGAGTTGGTAGACTCTGGATTCTGTACTCTAATCCCAAATCTGCTACCATGTATCTGTATGAGCTTGGGCAGAACTACTCAACCTTGTTGCATTTTAGGTTCCTGGTAAAAATGAAAGCATTAGACCAAACCCCAAGGTCCCTTCCAGATTGAAAATATTCTGTGATCCTATGAAATTTAAAATGTTGATGAAGGTATAGTTGATGATGATTCATCCATTCCTTCATTAGATTTAATTTAATAAGGTTCTCCACAGTGATTCAATTGGCAATCCAAGCATTCCCTTCAGCTGTGTAAATGATACCTCTCATTCCAGCATGACTGTTCAGGTTTCATTACCAAGTCTCTAAGTGCTAATTAACTTTGAAGCAGCTCTCCAATATGGGCTCCATTACACTCATACCAAGCTGCTTCTATCTGCTTCAGAATTTTCTCCTCAATATTTTTCAGATACATGGAATGTCATTTTATTGCCATTTCTGACTATTTCCTTTGGAATTCCTCTTTTGCATTCATTCCATTGAATGAAAGAAGTTTAAAGTGGGGAGAAACTGGAAAGAATCTTTAATCACATAGCAGCCTAAAGACTTCTTAGCTTCTAGCACTTTAGGGGCATCTTGCCCAATATTCTTCTGGGGTTCATATCTCAATATTCTCAATAGAAGAGTTACCCTGATACAGTGCAACCTTTTTTTCATGTGACTCATGATTTATTAGACCACTCAATTCTTTGAGAAAATCAAGGCCAGAAAAACTCTCAGTGGAAATCATCTCCTCATACTACCTGACTCCCACCTCCTGCCCAAAACACCAAGTATCCTTACCAGATCTCCAAGTCAGAGCCTCTTTCCCAAGGGGCGCATATGGCTGTTAAACATCACTCAATGTATGGCATCTTCCTTCATGATGCTTTGGGGCACCTACTATGGAGTTATTCTTCAATATAAGTCATGTTTATTACAATAATGCTGTTTAATAAACACAACCACAAATATTTCTTTCTCTTTAATAGATCTACAGGTCAGCTGTTGGTTAAATGGACTTGATTGGGCTTGCCTGGCTTGACACAGGCTATGGTTGACTTCATGTCTATTTCACACATCTCTTCATTCTGAAACCAACAACTGTTCAGAAATTCATGTTCTACTCATGACAGACGATAGGCTTACAAGAGTGCTGGTAGAAACATTCCATGTTTCTTTAAGGCCTATACTCAAAACTGGTATAGACTCTCTTATTATTTGACATTTCACATTCACAACAGCAAAAAATCTACCATCCAACTATTTTGTGCATTAACGGCACACATCTGGCAGTAACAAATGCCAATGTATGAGGTGAGAGTAATGCTGGCTGTGATGGTTAAAGTTATCTGTCAATTTGGTTGGGCCATGATTCTTAGGGGTTTAGCAGTTATATAATGATGCCATTTGGCAGTTAAGTAATGATGTAATTTGGCAATTATATCATGATACAATTTGGCAGTTATGGAATGATGTCATCATCCTCCACTTTGTGATGGGATGTAGTCATCTTCCATTCTCATATAATGGCAATTTCCCCATAATAACCTGGTCTTTGCAAACCTAACCATATAGGTAAATGAGGAGTTTGCATACTCTCAATTCTGTCCACATCTCATTGGCAAAAGCAAATCACATGGCCAACCCACCATCAATGAGTTGGATGAATGTATTCTATACATGGAGAATCCATGGCAAGGGCAGTAAGGTGAAGAAGAATTATAAACAATTAATACCACCTATTTTTGCTTACTAATACAAAGAGAAAAAAGTAAATGCAACTAGCACTATCCCAATATAGGTTGAATGCATTTATTGTTTGCCTTCTTGTTGGAGAATAAGAATCAATGTCCTGGAAACTTGCTGTCAGTTTCAAAGATCTCTTTACTTTTTCTCTCTGCCTAGACCCAGAGAGCTTCATCAAACAGTCTGTGGTGAATCCTAGAGTTTCTTTCCCACCTGTCTATCTTGCCCTAAAAATTATGCATAGACAATTTAGAATAGTAGATTAGTGAAATCAAATTTAATGAAGCAATTCTGGTAAATGTCTAGTTTGTCCTCTTCAAATTCACTAATTCAAGTCTCAAGAAATTTTTCTCCTAAATATGCTTCTTAACAAATATTTTTTAACCCCATTCCTTTTCTCCATGCTTTTCCTTCTCTAAGCCTTTATCACCTTACTTGGGTCTTCAAAGTCTAGTCATTATGTGTTAAAAGATATTTCAGAAAAACCAAGAGTTAATCTGTATTTGGTCTCATAGAGGGCTCATTCTATGATATATTATGAACACTTAACAGAATCAGACTTTCTGGTTTCCAATTTCATTCCTTCTATTCATGTTATTGAACATTTCTCTGATTTAATTTTCTATCTCTGAACTGGTTCTGTTCCTTTCTTCTGAGTGCTTAAATTTTGTAATTCTGTAAATTAAGATGATTGCTTTGGAAATCAAGCATCCTTATTCTATCTGATCCATACTATATGGGTTTCCCACAAATTATTTTCCTTCACATCAGTCCAGTGTATTATTATATGCTAGATCAATGTTAAAGGAGCTCTGGTGGTGTAGTGGTTAAGGCATTTGGCTGCTAACTAGAAAGCCATTGGTTCAAATCCACCAGCCACTCCACTGAAGAAAGATTGGGCAATCTGCTTCCATAAAGATTTACAGCCATGGAAACCCAATGGGGGTTGCTGTGAGTTGGAACTGACTTGATGGCAGTGAGTTTTGTTTGGAGATCAAAGTTAAGCACTGGGTGGGGAAGAAGACAAGAAAAGTAATAATCCCCATTTGTGCTCTCAAGGCGCTTACCTTCCTGGTTACATCAATCTGCATTCCCATTTTAAAGCAGAAATAAGGAGAAGACAATGATATATGTACACATAGCAATGCCATTAAAAGCCCACACACTATATACCTGTTTCTCAACACAAGTTTTTAGTTCTTAGTATCATGGTAGGACTTATTTTAAGAAGCTCAGGTGCACCTTTAAAAAGGATGAAAAAGTATCTATAAATGTTCAAACCTTGCACTTTCAAGTGGAAGGAATCAATGACCATGAAGATACTGTTGACTGGAATGAGCTGAACTGCATGCATGTTTCCCTCAAGTTGTCACTACTTATCTGCTTATTGATGTTCAATGATTACATATATACCCAAGCCAAAGATATAAGGTTCAAATAATAATTATTGCTTGAGGGTTTCAATTTGTCATAAAATAGATTATAGGTTTATAAAGATTATTCATATATTTGTATGTATATGTCCAGAACTATGTCTCAACCCAGTTTATAAGCAAGAATTGTGTCATTTTAACAGATGATGCTTATGTACAATTAACCAAAAGGACAGGGAGAATTGGAACTGCATCTGTCACCATATTCCTATAAAATAGCATGCTCAGGAATAAGGTACAAGGAGCAATTATGTAAAATCAGGGATTGAGAAAAGCATCACTACCTTGGATGTACATTAGAATCATCTGAGGAGATGAAAAAATACATGACAATTTAATGATTCAGATCTAGGTAATCTGGGGAGCTGGGGAGTGTAGTGGGCATTCAGCTTTTTACAGCTTCACAACGAGACTCCAAGATATAATCAAGGTAGAGACCTATTATACTAAACAAAACCTAGAACTCAGTTCTATTACCAATCATATTTAGGTGGTTAAAGTAAATTATTTGAAAGATACTTTTCTCCAAGCAAGAAGCTATTGTATCAGCATAAGAAAATATTCTTCATAGTTGTAAGTGGTAATACATAATTTATTCCTGACAACAAATTATAACTCATTTTATCAAGAAAATTTAGGTCAAAGAACTAAAATGCATACCTTAGCTTTAAAGACATGAACATTTTACATTAAATGCAATAAAAACAGGTACTTCAAATTGTCAGTGAATTGCTAAAGCTCCATTATTATACAATAACTTTAAGCAGGCATGTTTCTAACTGCTAAGATTTTTATGGATATATTTTATGCTGAGAGCTCAGGCAGGGTTGGACAGGACAACAGATTGTATCATGGCTTTCCTCTAACTATTTAGATTGTTGACACAATAATAAAGCTTTTTTTTTTTTTTTTTGCTATATTTGTAATGACCTCT
>NW_006922336.1:143223-143763 GCF_000298275.1 Orycteropus afer afer
AGGTGTTTGCAATGAACAAGTCGTTGGTCTTGCAAAATTCTACCATACGAATTCCAGCATTATTTCTGTCACCAAGGCCAAATTTTCCAACTACCCACCAGAGCTAGGACTATGCAAATGTTAGTTGCTTGTGGCCCACCAACGGGATTGGATAGTTTTATTAAAAACAAAAATAAGGGGCATGGCACCCTTGTGGGAGTTGTTGTTGTTGTTGTTCTTAGGTGCTGTTCAGTCAGCTCTGACTCATAATGACTATATGTACAACAGAATGAAACACTGCCCGGTCCTGCACCAGACTCACAATACTTGCTATAAGTGAGCCTGTTGTTGCAGCCACTGTGTCAATCCATCTCGTTGAGGGCTTTCCCCTTTTTTGCTGACCCTCCACTTTATGAAGCATGATTTCCTTCTCCAGGGAATGGTCCTTTCTGAGAACATGACCAAGGTAGGTGAGACAAACTCTGGCCATTCTTGCTTCTAAGGAGCATTCTTGCTGCACCTCTTCCAAGACAGATTTGTTCGTTCTTCTGGCAGTCCATG
>NW_006922336.1:153987-154686 GCF_000298275.1 Orycteropus afer afer
ACTTCTGAAAGAATTGGCCAGGGAAAACCTTATGAATAGCAAAGAAACACTGTTTGGTACATTACCCAACATATTAGGGCCCATAAATTTGCCCCTAGTTTTTCCTAGAGGAACTTGATAGTTTTAGGTTTCACATTTATGTCTTTGATCCATCTGGAGTTAGTTTTTGTGTATGGTGTGAGGTATAGGTCTTGTTTCATTTTTCTGCAAGTAGATCTCCAGTTGTGCCAGCACCATTTATTAAACAGACATTCTCTTCCCCCATTTAATGGATTTTGGCCCTTTGTCAAAGATCAACTGACCATAGGTCGATGGATCTATTTCTGGGTTCTCAATTCTATTCCCTTGGTCTATGTGTCTGTCATTGTACCAATGCCAGGCAGTTTTGACTACCGTAGCTGTATGGTAGGTTTTAAGATCTGGGAGTGTGAGACCTCCTACTTTGTTCTTCTTCTTCATTAGTGTTTTGCTTATCTGAAGTCTCTTTCCATATAAACTTAGTGATTGGTTTCTCTATATCCTTAAAGTATGTTGATGGGATCTGGATTGGGATTGCATTGAATGAATATATTGCTTGGGGTAGAATTGACATTTTCACAGCATTCAATCTTCCTATCCACGAGCATGGTACGTTCTTCCATTTATGTAGATTTCTTATGGTTTCTTGAAGTATCTTCTGTAGGTTTTTTTTTTTTTGTA
>NW_006922336.1:155372-159461 GCF_000298275.1 Orycteropus afer afer
TGAACCATCCTTGCATATGTGATATTAACCCCACTTGGTCATGATTAATTATCTTTTTATATGCTGTTGGAATCTATTGGCTAGGATTTTGTTGAAGATTTTCACATGTATATGCATGAGGGATATTGGTCTGTAGCTTTCTTTTTGAGCAATGTCTTTGCCTGGTTTTGGTATCAAAGTTATGCTTGCTTCATATAATGAATTTGGGAGGATTCCAACCTTTTCTATGTTTTTGAATAGTTTGAGTTGGATTGGTGTCAGTTCTTCTATGAATGTTTGTTAGAATTCTCCAGTGAAACCATCTGGGCCAGGACCTTTTTTAGTTGGTTATTTTTTTATGACCTGTTCAATTTCTTCTTTTGTTATGGGTCTGTTCAACTTTTTCACCTCAGTCTGTGTTAGTTTTGGGAAGTAGTATATTTCTAGAAATCTGTCCATTTCTTCTAGAATTTCAAATTTCTTGGAGTACAGTTCTTCATAGTATCCTGATATTATCCTTTTTATTTCAGTTGGTTCTGTTGTGATGTCACCCAATTCATTTTTTATTTGTGTTATTTGTACTGCCTCCCTCTCTTCCTTTGTTAAATTTGGCAGTGGTTTGTCAATTTTATTAATCTTTAAAAAAAACCAACTTCTAGTCTTGTTGATTTTTTTATTGTCTTTCTATTTTCTGTTTCATTTATTTCTTCTTTAATCTTTATAATTTCTTTTATTCTGGTGACTATAGGCTTTTTTTTCTTTTTCTTTTTACTGCTCTTTTTCTAATTGTTGGAGCTGTTGGGTTAAGGTGACGATTTTTGCTCTTTCTTCTTTTTTGATGTGTGCATTACTGCTATAAATTGGCATCTGATCAGTGTTTTCACTGTGTCCCACAGATTTTGGTATGTTGTGCTTTCATTCTCATTTGATTCAGGGAATATTTTTCATTACCTTTTTTATTTCTTCTATTACTCAGTCATTCTTTAGGAGGGTGTTGCTCAGTTTCTATGTGTTTGCTCTTTTTCCATTGATCTTCCTATTGTTGATTTCTAAATTTATAGCATTGTGTTCTGGGAAGATGCTTTGCAGTATTTCAATGTTTTTACTTAATAGCATTTCAAGCAATCTTCAGTTGGTCAAAATCAAGGATCATAGGATGGCATAGTCTTATTACGAACCTAGTCTTTTAATAAACATATTTATAAGGAAAATTATTGATTTTTGTATTTTTTATTGTGATTTGGGTGCAATGTTACAAAATGGATTCATTTTACTCTCAAAAGTTTGTACACATTTGGTTTCATCACACTGATTGCAATCCCAACAATAAACAGCTCTCCTCCCATCTCCTCCCTGTGACAAGCCCTTCCCTGTGTCCATCTTATCAATGTATTCCTGTCTTTCCAGCCTTCCCCCTATGCAAATGCTGCCCTTCTGACCCTTCAAAATTGATTGAAGGAAAATAATTATTAATACAGTAAAACCTGTGAAAGTCAGAACTTGTGTAAGGCAGAAACTTATCAGAGAAGGAAAACTCAATGGTGAAGAACACTGAAAGTACCATGGACTGCCAGAAGAGCTAACAAATTTGTCCTGGAAGAAGTGCAGCTGGAATGCTCCCTGGAAGTGAGAATGGCCAGACTTCATCTAAGCTACTTTAGTCATATTGTCAGACACGATCATTCCCTAGAGAAGGATATCATGCTTGGTAAAGTGGAGGGTCAACGAAAAAGGGGAAGGCCCTCAATGAGGTGAATTGACATAGTGCCTGTAACGATGGCCTCAGGTATAGCAAGGATTGTGTGGCTGGCACAAGACTGGGCAATGTTTTGTTCTGTTGTACATAGCCATGGGGAGTGGATCTGGTTCTCAGACTATGAGGTGGCTATGAGTCAGAGCCAACTCGATGGCACCTAACAACATAACAACAATAGAGAGTGATAGAAAAGTGTAAGACTGCACCCTATCAGAGGCATAAGACTTGCAAGACCCAGATGAACTGGGCAGTCCTATTGAGTTTCAGCTCTTAAATGTTGCACTATAATATGGAATATTAAATATATTTTCAAATGAAAAAATACATACAGTAAATGATATATTCATAAGTAAATTCACTTACAATATAGTCTTAGTCAGAATACAAACCATATTTTTTTGGTAAATTTTGTAAATTGGCCATTTGGTGAAATAGTCATTTGGCAAATTAGCTTTAGGCAAAATTGTATTTGGTAAACTGATTTTCAGTGATTGCTTTGCTTCCAATGGATGCTACCCAGCATGAAAATCTACCTATATTTTGACTATAATTCTCTTTTTTCATTGTGGTTTTAAGACCACATAAGTAGGCAGATTAATACTCAGGCAATATTAAGTAGAGTTTTAAGAGCACACCTGGGTCTGAGAACCAGATCCACTTCCCATTTGAAAGTGGTTAAGTGATTTAACTCTCTAAGGTTATTTTCCCAGTCCACAGGGTTGTTGTGATAATACACAAGGTTCTAGTACTAGTATCAATCACTCACTAATTCTTGTTTTAGTTTTTCAATTTATCATGATTTTCATTTGTTTTCAGATGAAGAAAATAAAATGAATAAAAGTCATACTCCTATTCTACATTTTATTTCCCAATATAGACAAATGCTATAATCTACTTTTCCAGAAAAAGTGTTGGCAAAGATGATTTATGACCTGCATCCTTTATCCTGTTTTTTAATTTCCTTTGCTTGTATCTATGAACTTCTGCTCCAGATGTAACAACTCCTCTCTTAGGAGACTGGCAGTCATTTTGCTAGGATACAGAAGACAGTGCAATTTGCTTTTAGCATTCTTAGTACTCAATGACAGGATCTCCTGTAGAATCTTGGCAAACAGATGAGGGAGGGCAAATGGATAAATGGTTAGAGCCCAATGGTGTGATGGAGGTATGATTGGAGTACAAAAAACAATTCTTAAAAAATGTTACACTGCTCTGTAAATTTTCACCCAAACCACAATTAAAAAAAAAAAAAAAAAAGGATAAGAAGAAGAAGGGAAAAAAAATGTTACAGTGTCTAACTCTAGTTAGAGAGAATTTTGCCAGCTCCCATGCTTTCTAACAGGGAAGATTTCAAATAGATTAGACATTTCAAATTATCCATAACAATCTATAATATAACCAATTCATCATCTGTGTTTTCTTAGACTGGAAATAACAGTGAAATGAGATTTTTTATAGTGGGGAAATAGAATTCTTACCCATCTTCAGAGAGCCAATTATATGGCAAGATCAGCTCTGGTGTTAGGTTTGAATTAAAAGTAAATTGTGTAGGTTGAGTGAACTGACTGATACACCCTGTTCACATAATTCCTTTATAATGTGCTATATCTATAGCAAGGGAGGAAATAGCAATTCATGTTTACTCTTTGCTGGGTACTTTCATAATTCATATCATTTAACTTTTAACAATGACCCTGTGAGTTTGATGTTATGTCACAGCTGATAAATTTAAATTTAGGGAGGTTAAATGACTTTCCAAGAGACATACACCTGGCAAATGCAAACCTGAGCTCTAAATCCAGGTCTCTCTGCCTTTCAAGCCCATGCTCTTTATAATACTCTACACAACTCCCAGGGTCTAAGGTAAATTGGAGAAAGTTCATATGATTTGTTATGAAAGGAAGAAAATTATTAGGAGTTTTGGGCCATCACCGACTATGTGACCTCAAGCAAATTATTTTACCTCTATTTCCTCATCTACAAAATTAAGAGTTGGATTACAGATCATCTTGCCCCTTCAGAAAGGAATATTATGTTAAGTGACCTGGTACACAGACAATTCTGTATACATACCTTGCTTATTCATTCATTTAAAAATCATCATCCATTTATTTAAAATACATTTAACAACTGAGTTTATGAAATAGGTTGCTGTCCTACATATGCTTCCATACAGACACCACTTGTGTTCAAAGAGTATTTTTTAAATGTTTGGGAAAATACTAACATAGATGGAATCAACCCTGACTTAGTCTCTACCTATCAATAACACAAAAGGCTAGTTATGGGAAGTTGGGTTTTTTTTATTTACCTATAGTGCTAATGAAGCAGAGATTTCAGCTCTGAATTATAAT
>NW_006922336.1:159809-161341 GCF_000298275.1 Orycteropus afer afer
ATTGAAACTTCCCCGTGCCTGCTCCATCCCCGATAAAAGACCCCCTTTCCCTTTGTTCAAGGCTCTCAATCCTGAACCTCTGCGTTGGTGAGGTTGAGGGTCCGAGCTCGAGCTTGAATAAACTTTCCTTTTGCTTTTGCATTATCGTGTCTGTGGTAGCTTCCTCGCACCGACACTCCTTTCAAGACCTGGGACCAACAAAACCTTATTTTGTAAAGATGTTTTGTGTTCGCCATCTTATTTTAATGGCATACACTTGGAATGTTTTTTTGTAATATTTTATAGATATCGATTTAGCACAGGAATTTGGAAAAGGTAATAAGATACAGAAGATAGAATATATTACAGTCTCAAAATGTGTAGCAGATTCTGTCTTCTTCAGCACCAAGTCAAGGCAGAAGTATTAGCTGTATTATGAGGACAAATGATATGTCTATTCAACAGTGCTTTACTTCCACTGAAAATTCTCTTTAGATTCAACTGTAAATTTTTCATGTATATAATAGATGCATTTTTCAGTGATATATAAAGACCATTAATAATTAACTTAGTGTCCATTCAGCTGAACCCCAAAACTATAGCCCTAAGTAAATTCATTTCTAAGGAAGACATAGTCTTAGAGTCAAGTAAGGAGAGTCAATTTGTATTATGTCAAAATATTTTAAGCTTGAAGCTGCTACCACATTCCCTTGATGAAAGAGCAGTCAGCCAGTTCCTGCCAAAAAGGAAAAAAAAATTAGTTCCACACAGCAACCAACAGAGTATTAAACACTGCACGTGGTAGAACTGATAGATTTGCTACTCACAGAATCAGCAGGATGAGCAGTGTACCCTGTGTTAACAAATTCCAGGTTTTCAAAGTAATGATTAGAGCTGATTCAGTGTAATAAAAATGGATACTCTGGTTGTGAAACTGAATGCAGATATGAGTTTTTTTCTTTCATTCCCAATGGAAAAAATAATTCATGGAAAGAAGGATATAATGTAGAAATTTTTTTCAAAAAAAATATTTTCTTTTCCAATTGGTCCAGGTCTAATGGAGCAAGTGAACCCCAGGCTCCATAAACCTGAAACCAGAAGAACTAGATGGTGTACAGCTACCACTGCCAACCAGTCTGAAAGAGATCACAACAGGAGGTCCTGGACAGAGTGGGACAAAAATGCACAACGAAATTGAAAATAATAAAAAAGACCATGCTTACTGGTCTAAAAGATACTGGTAGAACCCCCAAGACTATGACCCTTAGACACCCTTCAGGCCTGGAACTGAACTCACTTCAGTGGCTTAACTTTCAGCCAAACAATAGGCCTTAAAGTGAACAATAGCACCAGGGAGGTATGCATTACTTAGAACAATCAACATACCTAATGAATCTAGGTATGAATTACTTAGAACAATCAATGAGATCAAAAGGACAGCATTTGCCCAGGGACAAAGCTCAGAAGGCAGAAAGAGATAGGAAAGAAGGATAAATGGGAACAAAATACAAGGAGGAAGTGGGAAGCATGCTGTTATGTTGTGGGGATCGCAA
>NW_006922336.1:162818-165666 GCF_000298275.1 Orycteropus afer afer
ACTTGTCAACCTTGGGGCTTCTCAGCCTCAGCAGCCAGCAGCTGTCTGAGTGAAGAAATGCCTCTAGCTCCAATGGGCCGGGAGCAGGAGGCAGAACTGGACCCCAAGGTTGAGGGGCTTTCACCCAGCCACTAGAGCCTGGCACTTTCAACTTGGACCTAAAGCCTCCGAAATGTAAGAATAACGCCTGTTTGTTAAGGCCATCCCATTTGTGGTATATTCTTGTCAGAGTGGCACTAGGTAACCAGAACACAGAATATCTAGTGTGTTTGTGAGTGTGGAAAGGACAAAGGGGCGGCATCTTCTGACCTCCTCTAACTTCACAAGGGGGAGCAAGAATTACCATCAACAGTCCAAGGCTTATTCCTATGAGGCTAGACATGCCACCACCCTCCAAGCCTTTACCAGTTCTGACAATAGCTGTCCTTCCCACAGCACTCACTACTTCTCTGCTGGGCTTGATAATTTGTTACAATAGCCACACAGCACTCATAGACAATACTCACTATTATGAGGTTTATTAGGGAAGTACCAGGCTACAATTCAATTTCCAAATGCGCTAAGGATACAATTCTTTGATCAGGACAGTCACCCCTCTGCTATGCCCTCAGGCACACCTCCCTGGCCCTTGGCATCTTGGCCTGGCATCTGTCCTGCTTGGGTAAGTGTTACAAAGCTCTTTTAGCTCTGCCAATAGGTATACCTAGGTGCACCCCACTCTGCCAGCAAGGCACTCAGCTTTTTCACTCTGTGGGCTGGCAAGCCTGTCACTCTGTCTCATGCCTCTTGGTTCCTCAGCCAGTCGTCTCAGCCAGTCATCTCTGCCAGTCATCTCTGCCAAGGAGGTCTAGCACAGTGATGTCAGGTCCAAGGACATGCTTCACTCTACTACCTCCAGCACTTCTCTCTTGATGGTAGTGAGATTCTCCCCTTTCTGCCTCAAGGAGGGCTCATTTTTAAGCCTAGCAGAATGACAAAACTAACCAATCCCCACCAATTAGAGTTTCATATACTTTATTTGCATGGTCCCACCCAGTAACCTGGTGGGAGTCATAAAGACTGATTAGAAAACCATACCAAGTAATTCACTGCATCACAGTGAGCAAGTCAACAATTGTTAAAGCATTAATTTAAAAGGCATCCATTAAAAGTGAGGGTCCAGTAGCTCAGTAGTCAGAAGCATGGTCTCTGGCCTCCAGAACAGCAGAGCCACCACAGTGGCCACCTCTGCTTTGCTTTGCATTTCAAAAATGTGGGTTTTATCTGGGAATTTGTGAGACATAGGGAATTGAGAACTCTAATTTTTTTTATATTAATTATGTTTTTCAATAAACTTGAATTAAGAGTGCCAATAAGGGGCTTCAGCCACTTCTTTGCCAGTTTCATATAGTTTGGCAATTCCATATTTACCAGTATAGGGAATACTGGCCTACATAACTTTGTGATAAGAGCATTCCAGGCACATTTGTTACTATATAACAATTTCTTCATGTTTTAATTGAGATACCCTAAATCTTTTCTGGAGCAAGTGAGGGAAGAGAGAGAGGAAAGAAGGAGGAGGGAGAGACAGACACAGGACGGCAGCTAGGCCAAAAAACAAAAACCAAACTCATTGCAATCAAATCAATTCCGACTCATAGTGACCTCCAGTGGGTTTGTGAGGCAGTAAATCTTTACAGAAGTAGATTGCCCTATCTTCCTGGGCTGGTGGGTTTGAACTGTCAAGTTTCTGGTTAGCGGTAAAATGCCTTAACCACTGTGCCACCAGAGCTCCTGCCAGGCTAAGTATTACAATTTAACACATTTTATCTCTTTTTTAATGCTATATTTTTAGACGGGGAAGACATTCCGCACAAGAGAGTAATTCCAAGGATAATTAGTGCTCTGAAGGAAAAAAAGAAGAAAAGGAAAGGAAGTTCTTATTCTCCAATGTTGATGTTGTAAAGAACTGCCCAGTCTCCTATTTTATGTCCAAGTGACCCATGTATTAGATCAAGGCTCCCTAGAAGCAGAGCCTGAAATGGAAATTCTTGTACAAGTGATTGAAGAGTGCTCACAGATGAATCCTATGAAGAGGTAAAGGAATCAAGATAGGGCAGGTGAAGAGCTAAGCCAACATGTGGTGTCAGCTGGAGACTAGCCTCAGCTTGATCCCTTGGAGAATTTCAAAACATGAATTTCACTTTGAGACAAGATGGCCAGACTTTGGTACCCCAGTTCAGTTAGTCACTGGCTGCAGGCTGCCCCCTCTGCCCCATGAGGTATGCTAGCCTTCCAGACAAGGTAGCTGTCTCTGCCATGGTCAATTACCCAGAGAAGGGTGCAGCTGTGACACTTTAGTATCCAAGACTCAGCAGCTGAGGAATTGGTACATCAGTTCAGTAAAGAGGATATGGGTTAGGCAGCATCCACTACAACCCCTTTAACTCAAAATCCAGACAGGTAGATAGGGCTAGGGGTTTAGAGCAGTAATGACAGCCCCATCATAGGACACCTTTTGGACTCAGTGCTGTTACCTCATCTCCAGGATTCTTATTTGAGTCCTTATATGGAAAAATTTATAACCAAGTTATAGGAGCTATACTATAACATGGCACTTCCCTATTAACCATACCTCTCCAGCTCATGCTATAGAAGAGGTTTCCAATTGCAATCCACAGGTATAATCTTAAAATTATACCATTTTGAACCACCTTCCATAATCCCTATCAGAGGAAAGTTCAATAAATGATAAAAGATTATGCTTTGAAATCCTTTTCATGCCAAGTTTTAAGAGCAAAGGCGATTCCTTCAAAAGTTGGAGATACAAATACCATTTGACCCAGCCATCCCATTACTAGGTATATAC
>NW_006922336.1:166796-168469 GCF_000298275.1 Orycteropus afer afer
ACTTTTACCACCCAGAGACTTCTTTCTAATGAATTGAATACAGAAAAAGTGGTAGAATATCTTCTGATATTGTTGTTCTTGTTGTTTGCCGACTTCTGATATTAGGTTCCATAAAGATTCTGGCTTCCATCCTGTCCTCTCATTCTCTTGCTTATGCACTTTGAGGGAAGACTATTGCCATGTTTTAAGCTTCCCTATATAGAGAGGCCCACATGACAAGGAACTGAGGAGGCCTCTGCCAAAAGCCCACAAGAAATTAAATCGTGCTACCAACCACTTGAGTGAAGTAGGTCTTCCTCCTCTAATTGAGCCTTGAGATGAATGCAGTTCATGTCAACATCTTGAGCCAGAAAACCCAGCTACATCATACCTGGATTCCCAACTCACAGAAACTGTGAGATAATAAATGTTCTTGTTTTAAATCATTATTTTAAAAATAATTTGCTATTCAGCAATAGATAACTAAGACACAAAGCTTCAAAAATATATATATTTTTTTCTATTGTGGACTTGTCCAAAATCCCTTCTTCTATTCAAAAATGAAGAAGATAGGTGTTTCACAAGTATTTTTGGCAGGTTGTGGCATACATGTTGACAGTGATTGATGATACAGATTTAAATTACCATCATTATTTTCATAGAAAGTAAGGAGTTTTATGTAAACATGTGAAGAAAGAGCCTAAATTTGATACAGAAAATTCCCAAAACATGAATCGAGAGATCTTTTGACTAAAATACTGATAAAAGCTGTGTTCTTTTATACCATCTTAAATTTCAGTGACTTTTGTTTTTATTATTGCAACTTTTGAGCACCAGTGATGATATATTCATTTTTTTTCAATGACACCCTGATTAAGCACTAAGCAGTTTCACAAAGGCAAAAAATGGAATATTGTTAAAAAATAAACAAAAATAAATCTAAGAAGCTAAAAAGCAGAGTTGTTGATGTTGTTGTGTGCCATTGAGAATATCTGCAAGTTTTACATATGTTGTCTGACACCATGTGGCAAAAAGATATGAGTCCTTGTGATATTTTGAAAATTCTTTCAGAGGTACTTTTTAATGCAAGATTCATGAAAATTAGTTCAATTCTTACCAATAATGAGAGCTCAAAAAAAAAAAAGCTCACTGTCATAAAGTTAATTCTTATTCATAGAAAACCCTATTGGTTTCCAAGGCTGTAAATCTTTATGGAAGCAGACTACCTCATCTTTCTCTTGCAGAGTGGCTGGTGTGTTCAAACCACCTACTTTCTGGTTAGCAAACAATTGTATTAACCACTACACCACCAGAGCTCCTTATGAGAACAGGCTTGTTGAATTATTTGGAATTTGTCTAATTCTGGAGTCAGACAGAGATAGAGTCAACAATAGCCCCTAGCTACAAAGCTCAGACCTGGCTACTAGATTATTTATTCTCCTTCCTGCACATCCATTCTAAAATAAAAAAAAAAGAAAATGCCTAACTTTTAACAAAAAGATTCAAGAATTCAAAGTGCTCATACAGAGAGACTGGCAAGATGGTGGACTAGGCAGAAAGACTGCACAGACCCTCTTCAACAAAGAAAAGGGAAAACAATTAACACAGACACAGAAGATAATCCTGGACCCCTGAGACTTGAAGCGAAGGATATAGAAGTGGACTAAACGCCAACTAGCAGAAGAATTTGCGTG
>NW_006922336.1:174682-180621 GCF_000298275.1 Orycteropus afer afer
GAACTGCTGTATGGAAAGTGAATTTGCTCTGTAAATCTTCACTCAAATCACAATGAAAAAAAAAAAAAGAAAGAAATACAAAGTGCTCATACATAGAATATCTCATCCTAGTCCCTGAGGCAATGTCTTCACTGGTCTTAAAAGGCACATATCATTTCTAGTGGCTTTCAAATGGTAAAAAAAAAAATG
Organism: Orycteropus afer afer; assembly: GCF_000298275.1. Taxonomy (NCBI): domain Eukaryota; kingdom Metazoa; phylum Chordata; class Mammalia; order Tubulidentata; family Orycteropodidae; genus Orycteropus; species Orycteropus afer. The sequence goes on from NW_006922336.1 coordinate 174,872, forward strand.
GTTTAATTTGGTAACTTTATGATTAATTACTTTGGACAAAATGTTCTATCATAAAATGAAATGATTAAATAGGAAGACAGTCTAGTACCCATGTTGGAAATTTTCCAAAAATAAAGTGCTTACTTCACTCACTCACTCATTCAGCAAAAATTCTGGTGAACACTATTATGGCTTGGCACTGGAGTTACATATATGAATAAAATATTTAAGCAAATAGCTGCAATATACTTTAGGTATGCACAAGTACTTATACAACACCGAAGAGGGAGTCTTACTGATTGAGAAATAATTATCCAGGTAAATGTTTATGTTGGTGAGGGTCGGAGGTTGAGAGCATTTCAGAAAGAATTGGCAGCATGAGCAAAAGTTCAAAAGCAAGGAACAGTATGTTATGTTCCAGGAATCCACATCAGATCAGAAAACCCAAAATCCTTCAGCAATCCTGGCAGACAATTTTCACCACTTATCAGGCAAAGAAGAGCTGAAGTTTTCTACCAAAACATCCCCTTTAGCCTCATACATCTTTTATAGTTTGTTGTTCATGTTTAATTTGAAATTTATTGTATGAAAAAATATACATAAATCTCATGCAATTCTGATGGTTTAATCATTTTCAGCAACTCTGTTATATCCATAAAACCTTAAATTATGGAGTGGGAGACTCTAAATTTATAGATTAATATCTAGATTGGGACAGACCTATGTGAATCTCCCGATTATGAATATGGAGTCTTAGAGGGCCAAACCAGGTAAACATCACACACTAGAGAATATGTCTTCAGGAAACGTTGTTTATTTCTGGGTGTATTGTCAATTACCCAGATTTTTGTAAGCATCTTCCTTATCTTACCCCAAAATACTACCATTCTACAAGGATTGTGAAGATGACACAGAACCAGCAGTGTTTCATTCTATTGCAAATAGGGTTGCTATGAATTGGAACTGACTTGACAACACCTACCAAAACTTGAGTGCTATACTTTTCTAAGGCAAAGACTACTAATTCTTCTATTCAAGAAATATTTCCTTAGTTGCTTAATTATTTCTCTGATACTATTTATTATATCACAGTCTTTCAACTTTTAAGTTACACTGGGTAATACTGTGATGGGGATTGACTCTCTGTGGCCTTGCATTTGACTTCGTATCAAGAAATAGGAGGCAGCAGTGAGAAATCTAAACTAAATAAAGTGTATATCTCTCTAGTTTAATGTTTTTAATAGAATTCTCTCTGACAGTTGATTTATTTTTATCACTGCCCAAAAATATAATTTGTAACCAATTTAGTGAAAGAATGGCTGAGTACATTTTATTTTTTGTTATTCATGAGCTTTCTAGTTATTCCTTTTTCTTCTGTAGAAAGATTCCATTATCATAAAACATTTTACCTGTAGATGGCAACTCTGTGGTATTTCAAATGTGCTTTTGTTAAAAGTACTGTTGTAACTTAGAGGTTTTAGTGCTTCTCCACATTCTTATAAGGAAGAGGGGTCCATGTGTATTTTAATGACTTCAGGTTTAATTTGATTATTAGTATATTTTATGGAACAACAACAACAAAAATGAAAACAGTAGTGTATTTCTTTCTCAACACTCACGATGTTTATTTTTCCTTTTAACTGAAGGTGCCAAATGAATATTGCTGATATTTTCATTTATCTGTGATGATTAAGTTTGTAGCAAATACTGCTAGCCCTGCATTTCTTTTCCCTTTCACTCTCAGGAAATTTGGAATGAAAGCACTGTATCTCACCAGACTGGAAACAAAGTAATAATAAAGGTAATGTATTTAAAATGGAATATTTTTTCTTGTCTAAGATATAATACTAAAAATAACAATGAAAGGCTACCTCAAACTATAGCTATATTTAATAAACATTACCCTTAGATTTAATTTCACATTGTAATCCCATTACTATTTGTTGTTGTTGTTGTTATGTGCCGTTGAGTCAGCCCTGACTCATAGCGACCCCTCCTTGGGTTTCCGAGGCAGTATCACTACGGAAGTAGGATTGCCCAATTTTCCTTCCGAGGAGTGGCTGGTGGGTTTGAACCGCCAGCCTTCTGGTTAGCAGTCAAGTGCCTTAGCCACTACACTACCAGAGCTCCCATTACTATAGGTGGATGGAAATCATTTCGATAAGAAGTGTAATTGTATTTCTTTTTCCATCTCAGTTTTTTTTTTTTTAAGAAGACCAACTGATTTAGTAGCAATCAGTGCAGAAATAAGAAAAAAATGTTTTCCATTCTGTTTAATTGCAAGTTATTTTGTTATATATATGAGAGATTTTGCAGACTATGTCTTGGAATTGATTATATCCTCAGCACGTTGCTAGATGTCATCGAGTCATTTCCTATTCATGGTAATCCTATGTATAACAGAAGGAAACAGTGCTTAGTCCTGCAGCATCCTCAAAATCACTGCTGTATTTGAGCCCATTGTTGCAGCCACTGTGTTGATTCTCACTGAGGGTCTTCCTCTATTTTGCTGACTCTCTACTTTTCTAAGCATATTGTCCTTCTCCAGGGACTGGTCCCTCCTGATAATATGTCCAAAGTATGAGATGAAGTCTCACTATCTTTGCTTCTAAAGACCATTCTGGATGGACTTTTTCCAAGACAGATATAACACATGAAAAGGTAGAAATTGCTTAAGATTTGTCCCTTGGTATCAAGTTTTGGTTTGTTTGTTTGTTGTATCCTATATATTTATTTTTGGGGGGATTTACTCTTTTTTTTTATTTGACAGATTTATGGAGAATAATTTATATTAAATTCATCCATTTAAAGTGAATATTTCAATGCTTTTTAATATATTCACAAAGTTGTGAAACCATCACCACAATCAATTTTAGAGCATTTTAATTGCCTAAAAAAGAACTCTAGCAGCCATTAGCAGTCACTTTCTAGTCCCTGGAAACCACTAATCCATTCCTATCTCTATGGACTTGCTTGTTCTGAATTTCGTATAAATGGAATCATACAATATGTGGTCTTTTGTGACTGTCTTTTACTTAACATAATATTTCAAAGATCATCCAAGTTGTAGCATGTATCAGGATTTCATTCATAAGTAATATTACATTTTATATACTACATTTTATGTATCTATTCATCAATTGATAGACATTTGGGTTTGTTTCTACCTTTTCACTATTGTGACTAGTGCTCTATGAAAAATTGTGCACAAATTTTTGTGCAGAGATATGTTTTCACTTCTCTTGGCTATATACCTAGAAGTAGAATTGCTAGGTATTAGGAACTCTGCTTAATCTTTTGAGTAACTGTCATACAGCTTAGCTAACTGACTGCACCATTTTATGCTCCCACCATCCATGTATGAAGGTTCAAATTTCTCTACACCCTCACCAACACTTGTTACTGTCTTTTAAAAATATATATTATTTTATTGATTTTGTTGTTGTTGTTGAGAATATACAGAGAAAAATATACACCAATTCAACAGTATCTACATGTACAATTCAGTGACAGTGATGACATTCTTCAAGTTGTGTAACTGTGTTCACTCTCCTTTCTAAGTTGTTCCTCCCCAATTAACATAAATTCACTGCCCCTTAACTTTCTATCTAATCTTTCTAGTTGCTGTTTTTAATTTGATCCCATATAGATAGTTCTTAAAAGAGCAGCATGCTCAAGGCAGACATTTTTTACTAGTAAGCTAAATTATTGTTTGGTTGTAAGAAAACTTCAGGGGACATTTTTGGTTTAAGGTTTCAAGATTATCTCAGGACAATAGTGAAACTATGGTTCCAGGAAGTCTGAAGTCTGAAAATTTGAAACTCTCTTCTGCATTTTCCCCCTTTGATCATGATTCTTGTATAGAATTTTTTATCAAAATGTGTAGTTATGGTAGCTGGGGACCATCCAGTTCTGGTCTCCTGGCAAAGGAGGCAGTTGTATATGGAGGCAATTAGCCACACATTCCATATTCTCCTATTCCTGACTCTCCTTCCTCTGTTGTTCCAGGTGAATAGAGACCAATTGTTGTTACTTGGATGTTTGTTTGCAAGATTTTAAGACCCCAGGCACTACATATCTAAGTAGGAGGTAGAACAGAGGCATTAAACATGTTATCAGGCCAATTAACTGGGATGTCCCAGGTAACCATGACTCCAAACCTCCAAAGCAAGAAACCAAATATCATGAGGTTTTTGGGTGTATATAAGCAGCCTCAGCAGCTACTTCTTCTTTCTCTCTCGCTCTCTTTCTTTATATTTCTTTTTTTGTCACTGTTGTAAATATATCTATCATAAAACTTTTTACAGGTGTACAACTTACTAACAACAATTATAATAATTGCCTGTGCAACCCTACCGTTAATCAATGTATCTTCAACACTGTTTACCTCCCCTTTCCCTCCTCCCTCTTAGTTATCATAGTGGAAGTGAAATGATATCTTATTGTGGTTTTATTTGCATCTCTCTGATGGCTAACCTTGATTTCAGTTTTATAAAGGTCTTCTGTATTTGTTCAGGACTTTACTCAGAAAGGAAATTATTGTTTATCCTTATTATTATTAGTCTCAGGTGAAGTGTTAAATAGACACTACTTGCTTTGAAGATTTAAGCTTTAAAATTAGCAGAAATGACCATATGTTTCTTGGAAGGTGAATTACACTATTGAGTTACTGGGGAACTTGGTCAAGTGAACACACATTTGTGTGATTAGATCCTCCGATACCCATAATTGATTAATTAAAAAAAAACCTAACCAAAAAAGGAGAAGGAAATTCTGCACAAAACAAAGCAATGGAAACCCCCTCATAATGCACTTATCATTGAGTTCAGAGACTATCTGTCACACACAATAAAATCTGGAGGAGTTCAAGACTGATGTACAGTGTAGGATGAAGTTATCAGGTAATAAGGGAAGAATTGTTAAACAGCCATACCAAAACCCTTGAACCTGAAAAGAGTCTGGAGAATGCTGGTAGACCACAGTGGAAGCCTTACACTGGGAGCCAGTTTCCACACAGCAATATTACAGGAGAAGTGAGGCTAAAGGAAAATCCACCATGTGATTACATGATATCTATTTCCCATATTCTGCCTTTGAATGAATTACAATAGCCTAGAGATGAGTACCACCACTCATCTGTCAGTTTGTCATACTGTGGTGGCTTGCATGTTGCTATGAGGCTGGAAGCTATACCACCAATATTGCAAACACTAGCAGGGTCACCCATGGTGAATGGGTTTTAGTGGAGCTTCCAGACTAGGACAAGGAGCTCTGGTAGCACAGTGCCTAAAGCATCTGATTGCTAACAAGAAGGTTGGTGGTTCAAACCCACCAGCCACTCCATGGAAGCAAGAGTAGGCAATCTACTTCCACAAAGATTTACTGCCTCAGAAACCCAATGCAGGTTGCTATGAGTCAGGATTGACTCAGTGGCAGTGGGTTTGGTTTGGTTTTCCAGACTAAGCCAGACTGAGAAGAAAGACAGGGCCATCTACTTCTAAAAACATTAACTGGTGTGGACCTTATGAACAGCAATGAAACAATGTCTGATATATTACTGGAAAACTTTAAAAGTAGCCTTGAAACATTGCCTGACACAGTGCCAGAAGATGAGCACCTCAGATTGGAAGGCACTCAAAATATAACTGGGGAAGCCTCCTCAAAGTAGAGTCAACCTTAATGATGTGCATGGAGTAAAGCTTTTGGGACCTTCATTTGCTGATGGGGAAAAAATGAAGAAACAGCTGCAAATATTCATTAATAACTGGAAT
>NW_006922336.1:181061-185093 GCF_000298275.1 Orycteropus afer afer
TTTAAAAGTATGTTTAAAAATCTCCTGAGTTACTTAGAAATAAATTTAATAAGAAGTGTACAAGAGCTATGTAACAGAACTATAAACTGCAGAGGGACATAAAAAGAACTTAACAAATGGAACACCTTGCTTTTTCCTAGGTAGAAAGGCTCAATAATAAAAAGATTAATTCTGACCATATAAACCTAGGTACTTAATGAAACTCAACCCAAAATGCCAAATAATTATGAAGCACATGTAAAAAAAATAAACTTGTGGAAATAGGCAAGAATTTTATAATAATAATAATAATGATCTGCATGAGGAGGTACTTAACTTATCAAAATATAAAGCTTAATACATAGCTTGATAACTTGAAAAACAATTCTACTAACTTAGGAATAGACAGAGATAAAATGAATAAATTAATTCGATCTAATACATATAAGAATTGAGCACACAAAAAGGTGGAATTTCAAGCCTGTGGGGAAATTATAAATTATTCAATAAATAGAGTTGGAAATGGCTAACCAAGTAGAAAAAAAATACATGTGAAAAAAAAAAATCCTTACACTAAAATAAATCTGATATTAATAAGATATTTTGATGTAAAATATATAACATAAAGATACTAGAAGAAAATATAGAAGAGTTTTCTATTCTTGGTGTGATATTAGCATGACACAAGTCAGAAACAATTTTAAAACACTGATGTGTGACTACAGGATTAAAAGAAAAACAAGAAACATAGATAAATATTTATAGTATGTATTTTAAAAAGTACTCCTGAAAGCAAATAATAGAAATGACAGCCAATAATAAATTGGGCAAAAGACATGAACAGATAATTCACCAGAGAGAAATTGAGAATATTTAAAAAAAAAAAAAAACCTCACTAATAATAAAACACAAACTAAATTGAGGGTTTGCTTTCACTTATCAGATTAGCAAAAATTAAAATTGTAATAATAATTACAATTATGACATGGAGAATCAAGTACTGTGTGACAGTGTTGTTAGGGGTTTAAATTGGCACAAGTGTTTAGGTGGTAATTTAGAGTTTTCTATTAAACTGTTAAATATGTATACTCTATCATCCCATAATTCCACTTTTATAAATTTATTCTTGCACAGTGCATAAAATATATTACAGCATGTTGTAATGTGATAAATTATAAAGGGCCTAAATATCCATTAATAGGAAGGGGTAAGTATATTATGAAACATACATATAATAGAATATTGTACTGCCATTAAAAAGAATAAGGAGCTCTGGTGGTGTAGTGGATAAGGCACTTGACTGCTAACTGGAAGGTCAGCAGTTCAAACCCACCAGCTGCTCCAAGGAAGGAAGACTAGGTGATCTACTTCCGTAGAGATTTACAGCCTCAGAAACCCAAATGGGGTCACTATGAGTTAGAAACAACTTGATGGCAGTGAGATTTTTTTTTTTTTAATGAAAAAGAATGAGGTACAACTTCATATATTGATATGGGAAGCTGTTCATGAAATATTGTAATAGTGGCTAAGGCACTTGACTGCTAACCAGAAGGCTGGAGGTTCAAACCCACCAGCCACTCCTCAGAAGGAAGATGGGGCAATCTACTTCCATAGTGATACTGCCTCGGAAACCCAAGGAGGGGTCGCTATGAGTCAGGTCCGACTCGACAGCACATAACAACAACAACAACAATATGTGTTATATACACCTATAAATTCTATATGCTGTATTAACTCAAACCCATTGCCATCAAGTTGATTCCAATTCATAGCAACCCCCACAGGTTTCCAAGGCTATAATCTTTATGGAAGTAAATTGCCTCATCTTCCTCCTGTGGAGCAACTGGTGGGTTTGAACCACCTACCTTCTGGTTAACAGCCAAGTGCCTTACCCACTGCACCACCAGAGTTCCTTATATGCTAAATACATACACATATATGTGCTATATACATACTTACAATATGAAGTCGGGTTATTCAGAACTGCAACAGACATCTTGCATCCATGGAAGGAAGACAGAGAGAATCTCAGGCAAAACAAGCCAGAAACATGAAATCATTGATTTCCTGAGTTAACCATTCCTGGAAGGATCACACCTCCAGACTTTTGGTTGGTTATGTGATATAATAAACATCCTAACTGTTTAAGTCAGTTTTAGTTGGTCTTCTGGTACTTATAGCCAGAAAATTCCTAACTGACATAATTATCTTATCAACACAACTCCAATCCAGTGATATGACAATTTAAACTTAATTGAAAGGATATTTTGATGTTACATTCACAGGATCCAGAGAAAGAACTCCAAGAGACAGAAATAGAAAATGAATTGTACATGCAGTCTTCATTGTTTCTATCATAGGAAATAAGGTTAAGTTAAATAAATACAAACCTCTGAGATTCAAATACCATGCAACATAATTAATATTATAAATATAAACTTTAAAACAGAAAATTATTATTTCTAAAATACAAGTAAAAATTACTTGTATTATTTGGTTAACAGGATAAATTTAGGATGTGTTTTTCTTTTCAGATTCATTTTGCTTAATTCCACAAATCAAACTATTAGATTAGTGATATTCTGACATCTTAAATAGCGATGATAATATGTTCTAACTTTGTTTAAAAAAAAATGCAGAGCCTGAGACAAGGGCTTATATGCAGACAGTTTATTTTGGGGTATGGAAAGATTTAAATAAGGATGGAAGGAAGCCCAAGAGTGCCTTACTGAGGTAGTTACTACTGTGGATAACTGAGGCTCTATTCACTGGGGACCCTACCAGGAACCATGTAGAATGCATGTCACATATGCATTCCCAAGGTGTTATTGAAGCTTTATGTTCTTCAACTGCAAAATGAGTATTTGTTGTTTTCATGAATTCTAAGATCCTATACAGCTCTAAAATTCAGTTATGATTAAATGCCAATGCTGCTTTGATTGATCAAAAATAATACACAAGATTCACACTGTAAGCATGAGTAATTTTATCTGTGTATTTTGAAATATATCTCAAACTCCTAGAATATTGTTCCATGTGATGATGCACAATAGGAAATGTACTCAGAAAAAGAAACTTCACCTCACTGGGCTTTTTCTCCCCCCCTTATTTTATGATAAAGAATCCACTATGCCCAGACAGTGCTGGGAAATAAGCCCAAATGACTAAAGTTATAGCTGAGAATAGCTGATCCTTCAATTGAAAATATTTGGGATATTTTCAATTTGCTGATAAATATTTCATTATATTTTAGCTATCTATTGATTCAGCTAAAATAACTATATGGAATAAAAGAGTGTGAATAGAAACTGCTAAATAAAACAAGAGTATGCAAAAGTTACTCAAAGAAGAATACAATAATTTGGAAGATTTATCACAACTAACAAAATACTTGGCATTGTTTACTGTAGCTGTTTACAACTACTGTCTTTGAACATATATATGTGACAGCATTATTTAATTCTTCTTTTACTAAAATGTTACATATTCACCTTAATTACCAATGTTGTTGTTAGGAGCCATGTAGTTGGCTCCAATTCATAGCAACCTCATGTAAAATGGAACAAAACAATGCTCCATCTTGTGCCATCCTCAAAATCTTTGCTATGCTTGAGCCCACTGTCGCAGCCAATGTCAACCCATTTAATTGAGGTTCTTCTCCTTTGTCGATGACCCTCTGCTTTACCAATCATGATATCCTTCTCCCAGGACTGGTAGCTCCTGATAACATGAGCAAGTACAAGAGACGAAGTCTGGCCATTCTCGCTTCTAAGAAGCATTCCAGCCATACTTCTTCCAAGACAGATTTGTTTGCCCTTTTGGCAATCCATGGTATTTTCTTTCACCATTCTTACTTCACCAACACCACAATTCAAATGCATCAATTCTTCTTCCGTCTTCCTTATTCATTGTCCAGTTTTCACTTGCATATGAAGCAATTGCTTTTTAACATTTTAAAGAGGTCTTTTGCAGCAGGTTTGCCCAGTGCAATATGGCATCTGATTTCTTTTCTTTTTTTTTTTTTTATTAGGATTTGGGTGAAGATTTACAGAG
>NW_006922336.1:190165-191484 GCF_000298275.1 Orycteropus afer afer
TGTATTAATTGGTTTCCCTTTTCTTTGTTGAAGAGGGTCTGTGCAATCCTTCTGCCTAGTCCGCCATCTTGCCCCGCCTGGCATCTGATTTCTTGACTGCTTCTTCCATGGGTGTTGAGTGTGGATCCAAGTAAAATGAAATCCTTGACAATTTCCATCTTTTCTCCATTTATCATGATGTTCCTTAATGGCCCAGTTGCAAGGATTTTTGTCTTCTTTATGTCAAGGTGTAATCCATACTGAAGGCTATATTCTTTGATCTTCATCAGTAAGTGCTTCAAGTTATCTTCACTTTCAGCAAGTAAGGTTGTGTCATCTACATATAGCAAATTGTTAATGGGTCTTCCTCTAACCCTGATGCTGTGTTCCTCTTCATATAGTACAGTTTCTCGGATTATTTGCTCATCATACAAATTGAATAAGTATGATGAAATGATACAACCCTGACAAACACCCTTCCTGATATCAAACCAGGTAGTAACCCCTTGTTCTGTTTGAACAACAGCTTCTTGGTCTATGTATGGGTTCCTCATGAGCATGATTAAGTGTTCTAGAATTCCCATTGTTCACAATTTTATCCATAATTTGTTAGGATCCACACAGTCAAATGCCTTTGCATAGTCAATAAAACACAGGTAAACATCTTTCTGGTATTCTTTGCTTTCAGGCAAGATCCATTTGATATCACCAATGATATCCTTCATTCCATGCCCTCTTTTGAATCCAGTTTGAATTTCTGGTAGTTCCCTATCAAAGTACTGCTGCAACCATTTTTGAATTAACTTCAGCAAAATTTTACTTGCATGTGACATTAAAGATATTGTTTGATAATTTCTGCATTCTATTCATTAACCTTTCTTTGGAGCAGGTACAAATACAGATCTCTGCCAGTCAGTTGACCAGGTAGCTGTCTTCCAAATCCCAGAGCTGGATTCATTTGTTGAAACATCTTAGTGGGTATTCCTGGAGCTTTGTTTCTTGCCAATTCCTTCACTGAAGCTTGGACTTCTTCCTTTAATACCATCTATTCTTGATCACCTGCTACATCTTGAAATGGTTGAACGTTGACCAATTCTTTTTGGTACAATGACTCTTTGTATTTTTTCCATCTTCTTTTGATGCTTCCTCCTTCATTCAATATTTTGCCCATAGAAGGACCAGGTTTGCTGGTCTGATAAAGCCTGGTGGAACCCCTGAGACTATGGCCCCTAGCTGCCCTTCAGGTCTGGTATTGAACCCACACCTGTGGCTTCCAGCCAAACAAAAGACAGGCATATTAGTTGAACATTTACCTGAGGTAGATACACTCCTTGGAGAGA
>NW_006922336.1:191764-195611 GCF_000298275.1 Orycteropus afer afer
TGCAAGACTTGAATTTTTTCTTCAGTTCTTTTAGCTTTAGAAATGCTGAGTGTGTTCTTCCCTTTTGGTTTTCTAACACCAGTTCTTTACACATTTTATTATAATACTTTACTTTGTCTCCTTGAGCTGCTGTTTGAAATCTTCCATTCACGTTAGCTACTCTCCATTCAAAAGCAAGTTTCAGAGCCTCTTTTGACATCCATTTTAGACTTTTCTTCCTTTCTTGTCTTTTTAATGACCTTTTGTTTCCTTAACCTAATCACAGAATTCAACTGTCCTTCAGTCATTGCTGTTTAAAGCATCAAATCTGTACTTCAGATGATCTCTAAATTCAGGTGGGATATAATCAAGATTGTATTTGGGCTCCTGTGGACTTGTTTTAATTTTCTTCAGCTTCAACTTGAAGTTGCATATGAGCAACTGATGGTCTGTTCCACAGTCAGCTCCTGGCCTTGTTCTGATTGATGATGTTGAGCTTCTCTATCACCCCTTTCCACAGGTGTAGTTGATCTCATTTCCTGAGTATTCCATCTGGCGAGGTCCACAAGTATAGTTGCTGTTTATGTCGTTTAAAAAAGGTATTTGCAACAAATAAATTGTTAGTCTTGCAAAATTCTGTCTTGCAGTGTCCCACGTCATTTCTATCATCCAGGCCAAATTTTCTAACTACTGTTGTTTTTCTTTGTTTCCAACTTTCCCATTTCAATCACTAGTAATTATCAATATATCTTGATTGCATGCTTGGTCAATTTCAGACTGCAAAAGTTGGTAAAAAAAAAAAACTTCAATTTCTTCATATTTGGCTTCAGTGCTTAGTGCATAAATTTCAATAATAGTCATACTAACTGGTCTTCCTTTTATGTATATGGATACTATCCTATCACTGACAGCACTGTACTTCAGGATAGATCTTGAAATGTTCTTTTTGATGGTGAAAACCATGCTATTCCTCCTCAATTTCTCATTCCCAGCACAGTACACTCTATGATTATCTGATTCAAAATGGCCAATACCAGTCCATTTCAGCTCACTAATACCTAAGATATTGATCTTTATGTGTTTCATTTCATTTTTGACAACTTCTAATTTTTCTAGGTTCATACTTCATACATTTCATGTTCCAATTATTAATGAATGTTTGTAGCATTCCCATTTTGGGTGGTGCCCCATCAGCAAATGAAGGTCCCAAAAGCTTTACTCCATGCATGTCATTAAGGTCAACTCTACTTTAAGGAGGCAGCTCTTTCCCACTTATAATTAGAGTGCCTTCCAACCTGAGGTCTCATCTTCCAGCACTATATGAAATAATGTTTCACTGCTATTCATAAGGTTTTCAGTGACCAAATATTTCAGAAGTGGATGGCCCCATCCTTCTTCCCATTCTGTCTCAGTCTGAAAGCTCTGTTGAAACCTGTGATTCTGCTGGTACGTGAAATACTTATATATTGCATAGCTTCCAGCCTCACAGCAACACACAAGCCACCACAGTACAACAAAATGACAGACGAGTGGTGGTAATTTACCATAAAACCAAAAAATCAAACCCACTGCCATCGAATAAATTGCAACTCATAGCGACCCCATTGGGTTTCCAAGGCAATAAATCTTTATGGAAGTAGGTTGACCTGTCTTCCTTCTGCAAAGTGGCTCATGGGTTTGAATCACCAACCTTCTGGTTAGCAGTGTCTTAGGCACTGAGCCACCAGAGCTCTTAAATTTACCATAGTAAATGAATATTTATCATACTTTCTAAGTTACAGGAATAGTATCATTCCTTCTAATTTATTAATTGAACTCTTTATTTTAAAATGGTAGAGTCCCTACATTAAGATGCTTATGAAATTTCCCCTTTTTTAAGAAATTAAAATAGTTGACATATTTTCCCTATATTTTTGGAAATTACTTCTATATTCATAATTAACAATGATTTATGGGATGATTTAAAGAACATTAATTTCATTTTTATGCTTGAATAATAAAAGAAAATTTATATTGTATAATATTATTTGTATAATCAGAATTTATCATATTATGTGAAGGTTATGATTATCTTTGTATATATCTGTTGAGATTGAAAACTCCTGTTCTCCATTTCTGATATTTTAATTTTAATCTCAAATGATGTTAACTGCTCCTATATTTTAATTAGCGAATGAGAATCTATGAAATAATATCTGTAAAACTAGTCAAGCACATTTTATGTCACTATAAGTCAGAATTGACTTGATGGCAGTGGGTTATATATATTTACTCTGTAGCTACTCTACTTATCAATGATAACGATTATTTTCCAAATCACACTTGAGCTTAGTAGAAATTTTGTATATTATAGGTAAGGCCTGAGTCACATGGTCTAAAAATATCTTATTCTAATGCCAACAATTCTCTACAGTGTCCTACATTTCTTAGTATTGCGTGCAATTCTCTACTGTGAGCAAAGATTGTATAATACTGAATGGATACTTCACTTTCAAAGGTGGGTATACATCTTCTCTTAAGCAACAGAATGAACAAGAGACTTACCTCTTCACAGTGGTGTGTCTCGCAACATTTCACCCCTATTAAAGTCCTCTTCCAGTGTTAATCCTTTCATAACCCATAAGGTAACACAAAGTATTCTGTGTTTTTGCTTGCTGTTCTAAGGGCCTCACAACTTGTGTTTTGGCAGAATTATTTTCATTTCACTGTAGTTCTGTGATTTGGGGTGGTATCTCCTAAGGGAATTTTGAAAAACACCACGAGTGTGAAAGGAGCACTTGCATCTCATCAAAAATTTGGTATTTTATATGAATTGCTTCTGACTAATGCCACTCCTTGGAAGGAAGATGGGGCAAACTACTTCCATAGTGATACTGCCTCGGAAACCCAAGGAGGGGTTGCTATGAGTCGGGTCCGACTCGATGGCACATAACAGCAACAACATTGTTTGGCAGATGTGTATACTTTATGTGTGTACTTTAGTAGGGGTCGAGAAAATAAAACAACTGTTCTAGAAAACTCTTACTCTCTAAACCACTGGACAAATAAAGAAGTATTTAGACTTTTAGCAACTGCTTCACAGATTAACAGATCAACGATTGTACAATCTAGGTTCTGAAGAAAAAGGAGATAGATATTCCTCTAAGTTTCTCTTTTTATCATGTAACTTTTTAAATCAGAATAAGTCTATTTGTGCAATTTTTAAATTTTCTTTTTAATTCTCCCTACCTCAACCAAGGCTAGATTACCCAACAGGCAAATTAAGTACATAGTGCCTAAGGCACTTGACTGCTAACCAGAAGGCTGGCTGTTCAAACCCACTAGCCACTCCTCAGAAGGAAGGTTAGGCAATCTACTTCTGTAGTGATACTGCCTTGGAGACCCAGGAGGGTCGCTATAAGTCGGGCCCAACTCGCCAGCACATAACAACAACAAAAGACAACAATACAACAGTACATCCAAAAACTATTTCTGAAAGAATGTGATATTTCATATCTACCTACCCACCTCACCATCCACAAAGCATTAAAGTAGAGATGGCCAACAAAGTTACAGCTATGAAGAAATTTGTCTCTTTAATATTAGTGTTATTATTTATCAGAGTGGGGCACCATACTCTTTTCACTATTAGGAACTTTAATTATTGTCTTCCTTTTTAATGTTTTATTATAGAAAATTTCAAATGTATACCAAAGTAAAAAGAATACCATAATGAGCCCCCATGCTTCAATAATCTATAACTTGATTATTGTTTCATCTATAGTTTCACTCACTTATTCCATTATTTCAGAGGAAATCTCAGACATATCGTTATATTTGTAACTATTTAACTATGTATCTCTAAAATAAGTATTTTTTGAAAATTCAG
>NW_006922336.1:196139-197184 GCF_000298275.1 Orycteropus afer afer
CTGGTTAGCAGTCAAGTGCTTTAGCCACTATGCTACATTTTTGAAAAATGTTCAGATCAATTGTTTTGTAGACTGTCCCTCAATTGTCTTAATCTAGCCCTAACATCAACTATCTCCATCCCTACTCACAGGGCTTTTGGCTCCTTTTGGGTTTGTGGATACTGAGGAGATAACTGGAGGTGTCTTTGTTCAGAATATCTAGTAGGGGTAAGATAAATATGTTTGGTTTTGTGGGGAAACAGAAAGGCAATGTTGAGAAGGAAATAGGAGTGGACACTGTTAAGCATAAGCTCAAATAAAATCATTAAGATTCAAACACTTAAACATTTTTGTTATAAGCTTTGCAATTGCTTCTTTCTAACTTTTACTATTTTTAGAACTGCACTTGACAAGTGCTCCACATAGAACATCTTAATAAGCAAGCATGTGTATCTGATGAGAGTTGGTAAGCAAGCTGAGTCCACTGTTGTAACATACTAGTTTGCTTTCTACTTGCCTTAGGCTTTGTCTTGGTCTCTTAAATCCATCCTCCCACTGCACTCAGAGGAATTTATTTAAAAATACTACTCTGTTGAAAAATCACTGGTGAGATAAAGTTTGAGCTCTGAGGTATGACACAAAAAAGTCTCCCATGATCTGATGGATCTTAGCTACCTCTCTACTATCTCACATCTCTTTTTGAGTTACCCAGATATGAATATGCATGGAGGAGCCCTGATGGCAAGGTGGTTAAACACTTGGCTGCTACTATGAATTGGAATTGACTTGACTTTTTTTTCCCCAGAGGTATGAAGCAGTGTGCCAGAGAGATCAGTATAATGCAGTTTTTCCGGGATCTTCAACTTTATACTGTTGCAATTGTGGCCAACTGTATTTTTAAAACATGGCCACCAGAAAAAAATCTTAAATGTGAAGGTGGCAATCTTCCCATTAAGAGATAGGGTCTAAAGAAGAACTAGATGGTGCCCAGCTACCACTGTCAACTACTCAGAAAGGTATCAGAGTAGGAGATCCTGAAGAGACTGGGAGAAAAATGTGGAACAAA
>NW_006922336.1:198145-208958 GCF_000298275.1 Orycteropus afer afer
GTGTATGAACTGCTGTATGGGAAATGAATTTGCTCTGTAAACTTTCAGCCAAACTAAAACTTAAAAAAAGAGAGAGAGAGAGATAGGGTCTACATTCACTTCTCTTGAAGGAAGTGAGTGTGTGTGTTGTGGGGACAGAAGTGGGGAGATGTAATGTTTGCATCAACCAACCACAGCATAAAAAAAATGCTTCATCTTTTAGAACTGCAACCTAGAAACTTGGTAAGTCCAATCATAACTTTAAACTATTAGTTTTCAATGTAGGATTCACATACCTCATGGATCTGCAAGGCCAACTACTAAGACACAGGAAGAAAATATTAGAACTTGGAACTTGTGTTTATATTGATTTGTACATTCTCATAAATCTTTTAATGTATACTGTGTATGTTTTAAAATATGTAGAACTACACTATTGAATAGGAGCTCTGGTAGCGTAGTGCCTAAGGCACTTGATTGCTAACCAGAAGGCTGGTGGTTCAAACCCACCAGCCACTCCTCGGAAGGAAGATGGGGCAATCTACTTCCGGCATGATACTGCCTCGGAAACCCAAGGAGGGGTTGCTATGAGTCGCGTCCAACTCGATGGCACATAGCAACAACAACAACACACTATTGAATATGATAGCGACAAGCCATATGTAGCCACTGAGCACTTGAAATGTGACTAATCTGAACTGAGATACTAGGAGTTTAAAAACCACTGGATTTCAAAAACTTAGTGTAAAAATGTACACTATCTCATTAATAATTTTTATATTAATATCATGTTGAAATAATATTTTGTATATATTGTTATGTACCGTCGAGTCGGACCCGACTCATAGCGACCCCTCCTTGGGTTTCCAAGGCAGTTTCACTACAGAAGTAGATTGCCCCATCTTCCTTCCAAGGAGTGGCTGGTGAGTTTGAACCTCCAGCCTTCTGGTTAGCAGTCAAGTGCCTTAGGCATTACGCTACCAGAGCTCCTTTGTATATATTAGTTTAATGAAAATACTTTATTAAAATTAATGCCACTTATTTTTACTTTTTTAAAAATTTGGCTACTAGAGAATTATAAATTACATATGTAGCTCTCATTTGTGGCTCCCATTATAGTTCTATTGGACAGTGCTGATATGTAATATAGTTTTACAGTAATTTTGTTTTTAGCTGCCATGGAGTTGGCCCAGACTCATGATGACTCATGTGTTTATAGAGTAGAACTTTCCCATAGAGTTTTCTTTATGGAAGCAGATCACCAGGACTTTTCTTCTGTGGAGCTCCTAGGTGGATTCGAACTGCCAATCTTTTGGTTAGCAGCCAATCACAAACTGCTTGCACTACCCAGGCTCCTTTTTATAGAAATACAGTATGTAAATTTGAAATGATTGAACAAATAAACTTGTACTGGGGGATATATGCTTATATTTTTTAAAAAATAATGATAGGAGTGGGCAATTAGGAATGATTGGAGAACACTGATTCAGAAAGCCAGTTGGGAAACCCATTTAAAAGAATGTAGAACACAAGGTACCAAAGGGGAAGAAGCACCATTAATATCAGACAGTCGAGATGACTTGACATTTTTAGTGATTATAATCCAAAGTCCTTCTCCATCTTTTCCCCTTTCCTCCTCACATGAAGTCCTCCAAAAATATCCGTAATTTTCCAAACAAATAATCCCCTTCTAGGAGGGCCCAGTCTGCACTACTTTCTACTCTATAGTTTACTCAATGTCCCCTACTGGCAAAACTGCTAGTGTGGATCTTTCTTACTAACCAACTATCTCATGTAAGTGCTGCTCTCTTAAGTAGCCTGGATTCAGGACCAGCTACATATTTGTGGGGCCCAAAGCAAAATGAAAATATGGGGTCCCTTATAAAAAATTATTAAAAATTTAAAGAAAGAGATAGCAGAACATTAAACCAAGTACAAGGCCTGTCTGAGCCTGGAACTCTGCACAAGCACACAGGTCATTTACCCATGAAGCTGACCCGGCCTCAGGACATGTTCCTTCTCTGAGCCTCCAGGTGTTCTTGGTTCTTTCATACCCCTAGATAATTACTGTGAGGGGTTGAGAATTCCCCATCCTGATTTAGCAGAATGATTATAGGTCTTTATAATTATAGTTCCTTAAGTAAAGGCTCTGCTCTTTCATTAAGCTGCTAAAACCATATGCTTTCTTGAGTCTTCTCTTGAGTCTCTTGGACCATCTCTGGGTGAAGCATTCCTGGCCACAACAAAAAGGAAGTTTTTAGTCTCTTCACAAAAGGGATACATCTCATTCCCTTAGCATTCTCCTCAATACTTTAATAAAATTTGAATTAGAATGCTTTCCTTATTGAGTAAGAGAATGTTTTGATGATAATTATTTCTTCACACACTGTAAGACCTAAGTGACCTAATGAATGTTAAAAGAAATGCAGAGGGCTGTCATTGTCACTATTTCACTAAAATATAAAAATATTAACAAATTTAAGTATCTTACTACCCTATGAAATTTTCATTAAATTTAATATCATTATTATGCCAGAGATTTGCTTAAGAATGATTAAGGAAATGTGTTGTTTCTCTTGAACAAAAAAGTTAGTTTTTATTATCAAAATATAAAGAATTGGCCCCAATTAACTCTGTATAAGTAAATCAGAGTGTTGACTTCACTACAATATTAAGTATTGATATTTTTGTTCATAAATTGACTTGTGATAAAGTATAGCTTCTGAAAGTAGAGGAAGTTAAAAAGTATGTCCTTTAATGAAGAATAAAATAGCAGCTAGTACATGGGAATAGGCATGGATAATGGAGATGAAGGCATAAAAAAAATAGAATGATTCAAAGATATAATAAGAGAGCACCATCTCATTGAACTGACAGTGTCACAAATCCCATGACCTATTTCACATTACTGACAAATGGAGTATTTTAAATAATTATGTCCCATACCATACTTGTATTTCCTTTAAATTTAATTAAGTAGGAACTGAATACGAAACAAAATGTAAACCTTTAAATCAAAGTGAATGGATAGGTGTCAAATTAATATTTGAAACACAGTAAAATATAGTGTTAGACAACTTTCATGAAGCTATCTTGTACTGAATCAATAGAATATCTTTTATTCTTATATTGAACCATTTATGTAGCCAACTCAAAATTTCTAACATTATTCTACAAATAGTCAATAAAATATCAAAAGAGCAGAATCTACTTTTACATGTTACATGCCAGTTCAGTCAGTGTCAAAATTTATTTGCTTATAGTCAGCATCTTCCCCCCAAGTTCATAGAAAATAAACTAGAGTTCTTTTTAATTGTAGTAGAATGTAAACATATCAGTAAACGCCCAAGTGAAGTGTCCCTTTACTAACTACTTATTGCATGTCTATTAAGAGCAAGACACTCATTTTATCTCTAAAAATAATTATAATGCCTGACCTATTAACTCACCAGTTTATGAGTTTCAAATGAGAAAATGGATATGAAAGAACTGTCAAATCTGCAAGCCATTGTGCAAATATGTCATATGTCCTGAAGGACTTCTTTAGTTCTGCAGCTAATCTGAAGTCTCCTTTCAAGCAATTGCTTCCTCCGCACTTTTTTTTTTTTTTTTGCATTTTGTAGTTTAGAGATTATTTTTTTTAACCATGCCACCTCTGTCTTCCAACTGCTCTCCTAGCATGGTTCCCTACACTGTGGATAAGCAAGTGGTGAATATAATGTCCATCTCAGGCATAACACCATGAAATTAAAATTCTGTGGTGCTTCTTGATTAACATGACTTTTATTTACATAAAGCATTAAAAATGAGATCCATCTTCACATATTGCCTGAGTAAATAATATAGTCACTATAACTGAACTTCCAAGCTGAGTTAAATAACATAAGAATAGGTCTTAGCATGTTACAATTTCTTTGGATAGATGACTCATTCTCAAATGGTGGTTGATACCTTTGTGATACATGGAAGACAGTAGGTGAATGTGAATGAGAAAGATCATTTCATTCAAAGTAGAAAAATAGCTGTGATGTAACTTTCATAACAGTCAATCATATTTTAGTGATATAAATGCGTATATTGACACATCCAATACTAAAGTGAAACACTTCCTTTTGAGTATCTAAAGAAAAGGAAAAGTACCTTCTCCCTGAGGATCAAACCAGCCATCTCCAGTGACCATTTACTTCTCATTCCAATAAATGGAAAGTTAGGACTTTATTTTAGTTACATATTACAAATATGGTAGGTATGCTTTCAGGAAAAATATCTATTTATTCAAAGGTATTCTATGATGATAGGTTTGGTATAGTTAAATAAACCATTACTTGGGTATGATTCAGTTATGTTGTTGTTGTTATATGCTGTCGAGTCGGACCTGACTCATAGCGACCCCTCCTTGGGTTTCCAAGGCAGTATCACTACCGAAGTAGATTGCCCCATCTTCCTTCCGAGGAGTGGCTGGTGGGTTTGAACTGCCAGTCTTCCGGTTAGCAGTCAAGTGCTTTAGCCACTATGCTACCAGAGCTCCCATGATTCAGTTACAGCACCCAAGTAATTGGTGCCTGTTACTTGCCAAGCATTATAAATACTAAAATCAGATCTCTATTTTGCTAAATGCTCAGTGCCATTCTGGGTTCTGACATAGCTTCTCATTACAAAACAGACTTTCAAGGAACAAATTTTAAAAAAGCAAAATTATAGTCCATATATTAGTACTTTGTCCAAATCATAAAATCACAAAATATTAAATTGGCAGGGAGTATAGTGATCATTTTATTTCACTATACAGATAAGGAAACTGAAGTCTAGAGTTGAAATGACTAATAGAATAAGTCAACAGTAGAACAGAACCTACACTTGCATCTCTGAGCTCCTAATATACATGTTCTTTTTATATTAATAAGTTGATTTTTATTACGTTTGAAAGAAAAATTATTAAACTTTTTACTTCTAGGATTTCTGGTTAAATAATAGAAACACTAGATTGAATCTTAAGTTGTAGTTTTTTTCCCCAATAGTTTTTCTTATTCTTATACTATTGTAACAACAACAAAAGCTAAGTAATAATACTTGATATCATCCTAGCCTCACCCTGATGCCTTCTTTCCTCTCTGAAATTGCTCTGGAGTCCATCTCAGTTTTGATTTCCTAACATTATTATCTCTGGAGCCTAATCTGAGAAGAGGTAAAAGAAGAAAACCCTGGATAGAGTACAATGGGGACCTATAAAAGCATTAAGGCACTCGCAGGCCTCTCAACAGGACTGTCTTCCTGAGAAAAAGCCATTAAATGTTGCCATTTCTCCTATGGTTTATACCAGAGCTACCCAGGATATCAATTTAGATTGACTGTTTGGCTGCGTGGTTGTTATGAGCAGACTACAGGGTTTCATTGACAATTGTAAACACCACAGTATACCACTGGGTCTCTTTTGGTCCCTATTTCTTGGTTCATATATCCTTTCTGCATCTACTGGTCTCTTTCCAACAATAAACATTTAGCAAGTATTCTTTGAACACCTTTTATGTGCCAGGCACTGTGCTGGCAATGAAGACATAGTGATAAATAAGATAAACATGGTACCAACTCCATTGAGCTAACATTCTAATCTGTCATGAGAGGAAACAAGCAAGGAAAGATAATAACTCGTTGTGATAAAGGCTATGAAGGAAATTTTAAAGGTAATATGATAGTACCTGAGGAACTTGGAAAAGGGGATTCAGTGGTGCAGTGTTTAAATCATTTGTCTGCTAACCAAAGGTTTGGTGGCTCAAACCCACCAGCCACTGTGTGGGAAGAAGATGAGGCAGTCCTCTTTCATAAAGATTTACAGCCTTGGAAACCTTATGCAGTTCCATTCTGTCCTGTAGGGTTGCGAGAACTCAAAATGAATTCGATGGCAGTGGGTTTTTTTGTTTTTGTTTTGTTTTGTTTTTGAGTAAGTTATCAGAGGATCCATGATATGACTTAAGTTAAAGAAGCCAAGGAAAACCTTTCTGAGGAGGTAATATTTGAGCGGCTCCCTAAAAGGATAGGAATTTGATGTGGTTGGCTTGTAGTGGGCAAGGAATCATGGCATGAGATAAGTAAGAGATACAAACAGTGGTGATCAGGTAAGGCCTTACAAACCAAGGAAAGAGGTTTTGGTTTGAAGGGTTATGGAGAGATTTAAATTTTTTAAATCTCAAAACATATAACTGGAAGAGACCACAGTGATCAAATGTTTTATTATGTAGAAAAGGACATTAAAACCTAGAGAATTGCAGTGATTAATAGAGTAAGTCGATAGTAGAGCACTCTAAACTTGGGTCTCCGAGCTTTACAGAGGCAAAAAAAAAGTAAATGTCAGGAAGGAGTACAGGGAAGATTAAAAATCATTAACCAAGTGTAAGGAAAACCACAGGATGAATACTATTTGGATCATTTCTTCCAAACAAAGAAAATGGTTAGGCACAGAAAAAGCCAAAGGGCTGAGTCTCAAGGTTTAAAACTGTAGCACGTTCTGTCAGAGGCAAGATGGGACATTTGGATATTTTTAGGTCATCACCCTCAAAATGGAAAAAAATATGTTCCCAAATAATCTTGGTTTCCCCTAGTAATCCACTTGTTGTTGTTGTTATTTGCCATCGAGTCGGCCCCGACTCATAGCGACCCCTCCTTGGGTTTCCGAGGCAGTATCACCATGGAAATAGGAATGCCCAACCTTCCTTCCGAGGAGTGGCTGGTGGGTTTGAACCACCAGCCTTCTGGTTAGCAGTCAAGTGCCTTAGGCACTGTGCTACTAGAGCTCCTAGTAATCCACTATGACTATGATTAATAGACTTTGTTATAGCCACATGTATTTTCAGCTATTACGATTTCACCATGAGCAGAGAACTTTGGAACAACTAAGGGAGACAAACTTGTCTGTCCGTTTGTCATACTGTGGTGGCTTGCATGTTGCTGTGAGGCTGGAGGCTATGCCACTGGTGTTTTAAATGTTAGCAGGGTTGCCCTTAATGAACAGGTTTCCACGGAGCTTCCAGAATAAGACAGACTTGGAAGAGGGAAGAGGCCATTCACTTCTCAAAGAATTGGCCAATGAAAACCTTATGAACAACAGTGAAACACTGTCTGATACATTACTGGAAATTTTTATGAATAGCCCTAAAACATTGTCTGATATAGTGCCAGAAGAAGATCCCCTCAGATCGTAGGGACTCAAGATATGAATGATGAAGGGCTGCCTCCTCAGAGTAGAGCCGACCTTAATGATGTGGGTAAAGAGGAAAGAATTGACACATTGGCTGCAATGATGGGCTCAGGTTTAGCAAGGATCATGAGGCTGGCACAGGACCAGGCAGTGTTTTGTTCTGTTGTACATAGGGTTGCTATGAGTCAGAGACGACTCAATGGCACCTAACAACAACATGATTTCACTTCCAAAGTTTACGACCCACTGCAATTCCAGAGGGACATTAAATAGGATTCTGAAAGTTTAATTTAATTTCTTGAGCTCAGTTATTCTCAAAAATGTTTCCAAACACCACAATAAACAATGATCATTAGTACTTAATATTTGTGGAAGGCTACAAAACACTAAGTGTCTATGAAAAAGTATATATACATTTAAAAATATTTGATTGTTTCACCAATTCTAAAGAGAATAAGGTTTAATTTTGCAGAAATATATTTATTTATTTAGAAAGTTATTTAGATTTCAATAGTCCTATATACTTTCAAGGGGAGCTCTGGTAGCACAGTGCCTAAGGCACTTGACTGCTAACCCGAAGGCTGGCGGTTCAAATCCACCAGCCACTCCCCGGAAGGAAGGTTGGGCAATCTACTTTGGTAGTGATACTGCCTCGGAAACCCAAGGAGGGGTTGCTATGGGTCGGGTCCGACTCCACGGAAATGGTTGCATTTTTTGTTGCATATACTTTCAAGGAGCTCTGGTAGTGCTATGGCATTTGGCTGCTAACCTAAAGGTCAATGGTTCAAACCCACCAGCCACTCCATGGGAGAAAGATGAGGAAGTCTACTTCTGTAAAGATTTACAGCCTTGACATATGAGCCGAACATTAGGTAGATACAATCCTTGGAGAGATCAATCATGGGAGAAAAGAAGGCCTGTGTATGCACAGGGAGACAGCTTGAGGGCAGGAGTGCATGGGAGGGAAGGACACAGGGAAGAGGTAACTATGGGGAGGAAGTGGGAGGGGAGCCGTTCCATTGTGGAAAATTGTAGTGAATGTCATGAGAGAAAGTGTATGTGTGCTGCTGCATGTAAAATGAATTTGCTCTGTAAACTTTCACCCAAATCACAATAAAAATTTAAAAAAAAAAAAAAAAGGAAAGAAAGAAAAAATTTACAGCCTAGAAAAAAATCTCTATGAGGGTCACTGTGAGTTGGAATCAACTCAATGAAAGTGGATTATTTTGTTTTGTTTTTCAATACTTTCCATGTTTGGATAATCATGTTCATTAGTTCTTTTTTCAAATAATACTTATAAGTACCTTAGCATTTCTACACATATTTTAGAAAAGAAGAAATAGATTAGTAGACACTGGAGTTCCTGAATCATGTGTGTAGGATGTCATTTATCTGAAAATTGTTGAGATAGACCAGGGGAACTCAAGAACCTTTGGTCCATGAGTGCTGTCCTAGCACCCTGGAAAAACCATGCTTTCTATACATCTACACAGAAATTATCCACAGCTTCTAATGTCGCCTTTCCTTTGGAAATAATCTGGGAAATTGTCCATCCCTGCTCCCATTCTTTTGACAAGTCATTGTGTTTTATTTCTGGGCCAATGAAGTATGTAAATGGGGACATTTATAGCACATATACTTGAAAGTGAGATTTATGTAATTAGGATAATGAGCTGGTCATGCCATGACTTATTTGGTCTCCCTCTACCTTTATTTATACACATTCTTTAGGCTCTACAATCAAATCACAAACAATTAAGATGGAAATTATTGAAACTACTTATTGTTTATAGAATAGAAATTCTAATTAAAGCAATTCTTGTGACATCTTAAATACCAATTAAAAAACTGAAATCCATTGCCATTGAATCGATTCAGACTCATACCAACCCTATTGGACAGGGTAGAACTGCCTCATGGTGTTTCCAGGGCTGTAAGTATTTATAGAAACAGATTTCCTCAATTTCTTCCACAGAGGGGCTGGTGGGTTCAAACCACTAACCTTTTGATTAACAGCCCAATGCTGTAACCACAGTAACAACAAAATATGTATTCAATTTTTATGCAATATATACTATAAACTTAAAATTAAGTACTCTATCTATTGACCCCAGTTATACCAATTCTAGGAAATTATCTCACAGATAAAATCACCCACATGTGTGCAAAGATATATGCATAAAGATTTTCACTGAAGAACTTTGTATAAATAAAAAAAATGATAAAAACCTCAAATGACTTTCAATAAAGGAAGTTAAATAAATAATAGTATATCCATAAAACATAATATTGTGCAGCCATTTTTAAAACAGTAACTTTGAAAATGTCTAAGATATATTGTTTTTGAGTTGCAAAATAGTATTAGTATCCATGGTATGACTACACACACACACACACACATTAGAATATTCATAGAAAAATATTAAAAAGGTTTACCAGTAGGTGACACAATTATAGGAGACTCTCAGTTTCTCTCAGACTATCAGTTTCTGAATAAATATTATTTAAATTCCTAGTGTTCTTTGAGTTTCTTGTTTTGTTGTTATTTGTTTGGGGTACTGTTTTACCTCTAGCCTGTACTACTTTTGTAATGAGAAAAAGCACTTAAAGATTAAAATAAAAAGTATCTAATAGGAGTTACTGTATCTTAATGATGAAACATAAGATTGCATATGTTGAAGGTTAACTCTGAGATGCATGGATAAATATCCTATTTACTTAATGGGAAAAAAACATGAATAGAAGAATTAGAAAACAGAATTGAAGAAATCTAGTGAAAAGCTATAAAAAAAAGACAGAGACAATAGATAAGAAAATTAATTACTCCATTCCAGAAGTCTATTATATGAAAAATATGAATTCTAGAAAGAGAGAGAAAAGAAAAATAGTCAAGTATATAATACAAGAACATTTCCCACAACTGAAGAATACAAGTTTACTGACTGATAAGGAAGCCAACAAGTGTTCAACACAATGAATAAAAAACCCATATCAAGGCATGTTGTAGTGAAACTTCAGAACATTTGAGGTAAAGGGATGATTCCAAAAATACAATGCACTTACAAAAGATTGGAAATTAGAATGGCATGACACTTTTCAAAACAACACTGGAAGCTAGAAGACATTGCCTTCAAAATTCTGAAGAAAATTATTTCCAACTTAGAATCACTCAAACATGAGAATTGTATAAAGATGTTTTCAGACAGGTAAGAATGCAAAAAATCTACCTGGAGAATGTGCACCACGAAAACAGAGGAGTAAACCATGCAAAAGGAAGACATGGGGTCCAAGAAATAAATGACTCCACACAGGAGAAAGATGAAGGGAACTCCAAGGGTGATAGTAAAGGGAAGTTTCAGGAGAGGGTTAGGCAGCAGATCTAGAAAATAACCAATCAGGAAAAGGGGTACAAA
This sequence comes from Orycteropus afer afer, assembly GCF_000298275.1. NCBI lineage: Eukaryota > Metazoa > Chordata > Mammalia > Tubulidentata > Orycteropodidae > Orycteropus > Orycteropus afer. The sequence goes on from NW_006922336.1 coordinate 208,730, forward strand.
TCATTTCAGAAAGGAGATGTCCAAGGGGGAAAAAAATGAAGCTGATGTACAATAGGATGAAACACTGTCCAGTCTTGTGCCATTCTCACAATTGTTTTTATGTTTGAGACTATTGTTGCAGCCATTGTGTCAATTCATCTTGTTAAGGGTCTTCTTCTTTTTCACTGACCCTCTACTTTACCAAGTATGATGTCCTTATGCAGGGACTAGTCTCTCTCAATAACATGTC
>NW_006922336.1:209373-210546 GCF_000298275.1 Orycteropus afer afer
AACCATAAACCAAAAGAATATCAAAAAGCAATAATTAGCATATACAAAAATTTATGATAGTACTGAGCATCTCTTCTGGCTCAGAAAATGTTAATTGACTCCAAATGTTAAATCAATTATGAAAAATCAGACAAATGATTTGAAAATAAAGGCTTGGGATTGTCTTCTAATTTCTAGAACTCACAAGTACAATATTGGACTTTGCAGTTTCAAGATTTTCCACTTCCACCAACAATTTTGGATCCAAGCTAGAACTTAGGGAGAAAAAGGCTAAGATAGTTCCCCAAATTAATGAAATATGTAGAACAGTTATTTCTCAGAAAAATTAAGATTTCGATACTATAATTGCATTATGACAGATATTTTGTCTTCATCTTAAATCTATCATCCTAGAAAAATAGATAAAAAGAAAAGCAAGTCTAGGGTAGTCAGATGGCACACTAGATACCCTGAAAACCTCCCGAAAGAGAAAGATCTTTTAGAATGTGCTGCTGAAGCATTATTTACAATAGCAAAAGGATAGAAACAACCTAGGTGTCCATCAACTGAGGAATGGATAACCAAACTATGGGACATACACACAATGGAATACTATGCAACCCTAAAGGATAACGAAGAATCTCTAAAACACCACATAACATGGATGAACTTGAAGGACATTATGCTGAGTGAAATAAGTCAATCACAGAGGGACAAATATTGTATTAGTCTGTTACTGTAAAAGTCAAGGAAAGGTTTATATATGGAAGGAAATTTCCTTTGTTGGTTACCAGGGGTGGGAGGGGAAGGAAGGGAACACTGTTACATAGGTAGAGATAGGTATGGATTTAGGTGAAGAGAAAGGCAATGTACCAAATGTGAATGATCAACATGGTGGCATTGAGGAAGAGGAAGACATAGAGACGTACATGGGAGGTGCAGACAACAAAGATGAACCCTTTTGCACATACAGTACTGCGTTGTCAGTGAAGGCAAACATGGGTATACAGGTAGATAGATGGGTGGACAGGCTGAACTATTAGACATGTCTATGCAGCAGGGAGTGTCCCCAAGACCATGTATAGGGTTGGCAGACAATGGTTCTACAAATGTATTTGTATATTCTGTAAGAATTCCCAGGGGTATAGTAGAGCTGACAAGGGGCAAGGCTGTAGTCACTTCTTGGTCACAGCC
>NW_006922336.1:211502-214153 GCF_000298275.1 Orycteropus afer afer
AGAAGCTATTTGAAGAAAAAAGCAAATTAAAAAGTATAAAAATAAAAAACTGTGCAGAAGAGACAGCAAAGAAACCTACCTATCGAAACCTTGATAATAGGTGGAATGTAAAGAGAAATCTCCCCTGAGGATTTATTCATAATCACAGGGTGGTTCTCCCTAGGGTCTGTAATCTGAACTCATACTTCTTCCATGGCCAAGAAAAAGTATATATATTGAGCAAAGAATATAATTTAAAGCAGTTCTAGGCTGAAGTGCCCCAGGCAACTGCTAAATCCTCTCTATGTGAAGGCACCACCAGCCAAGGTTCAAATAAATCTCACAGATTAAAGTTCCAAGGATAAACCTCACTATCAATTGCATCAACTTCAAAGCATTCATTTTTTCACACTTTTTACATCTCTGATATTACAATGAATCTTATCATTGAGGTATTTTGCAATTGCTGTCAATCAGGCAGCAATTAGTATGTAGCTGTGAGTGCCTATTCATGCATGAACACTAAAAGGGACAGGATCAAATTTTACAGCGTCAGAGGCTTGGAAGAAAGTCCTGGGAACACTACTGAAGCACTCTTTCAATCTCTTCAGACCAACTGGTTGTGTGGAGGGAAGTGTTGAATAAGAGTGGTTCTCAGCATTCCTGAAGTAGTAATCAAAACACCAATTCTTCATTAATTATCTTCTAGCTAAGTTGATTCCTGGCTACTTTATGATTTTTGTTGATATTATGAAGTTTCTTAATTTCCTTATATCAATGCAAACCTAGCTAACAATTGCAGCATCAATGATTTTAGAACTCTTACGGATTTTTTTAAACAAAATGCAGCAACAAACATTTTTGATGGTCAAATTATGATACTGTGTGAAAGAACATAAGAGATACTGTGTGAGAGAACACTTTTAGATGAAAAGTAATTAAGAGTTATACATACTCTTGATATGAAGAAGTTTTGGAAGAGCTAGCAATTTTTTCATTTGCATTAGTGTAGTGCCTAATGCACTGCTAACCAGAAGGCTGGCGGTTCAAACCCACCAGCCACTCCTCGGAAGGAATGTTGGGCAATCTATTTCCGTAGTGATACAGCCTCGGAAACCCAAGGAGGGGTCGCTATGAGTCGGGTCTGACTCGATGGCGCATAACAACAACAAACAATTTTGCATAAGAGTAATATATGAGAGAAATCTATATCTAACTGCATTTAAAAATATGCATTCAATAAAAGTATAAAATAAAATTCTAAGTCATAAGAAATCATAGGTTACAGTTTTCTTTGGGAGTAGTACATAATAAAATAATAAGGAATTTCATAATCAATGAGGTCTTAGATTTCTTCATGAAATATGATAGCATTAGAGATCTTTAACCACACTATAAAGAAATAAAAAGAATACAAAATATAAAGATTGGAAGGTGTATCAGTCAGGGCCCAATCAGGAAATAGCTCATGACAAATAGTTCAAAGAGGGAACTTCACAGAGAAACAAATAACAAAGGTGTTGGAATAAGTGAAAAGCCAGACAGGGGGACTGTGAGGCAACAGCAGGAAGCTTCTGTCACTTCAAGGTCAGAAGGAACCTAGGGCAGAGATGGTGTTACCTAGCAAGAGGATTTCTTTAAGAGATACACTTAAGGTTTGACCTAACAATTGTGCTCCTAGATGTATATCTCACCAAGGCCCTGGGGATGATTAATCCCAATGATAATAACACAAATAGTTTCCTCTGAAGGGAAGAAAGAAGCATATATTTAAGGAGGGTAGATAGTGAGCCTCTAAGGTACTAAAACAAACCCACTGCCATCTAGTTGATTCTAACTCAAAGCAACCCCCACTGGGTTTCCAAGAATTGCCTCATCTTCCTTCCACGGAGCAGCTGGTAGGTTTGAACCACCAAACTTCTGGTTAAAAATCACATGCCTTAGGCACTGTACCACCAGAGCTCCTTTCTAAGGTACTGGTAATGCAATATTTCCTAAGCTGAGTGGTTGCTAAGATTCATCCATGCTGCTTATGACAATAATTTCTTCATTCTCATTGCCATGTAGTATTTCAATTAAAAATATACCAAAATTTATTTACCTTTTCTACTACTGATGGACACTTGGAGAAAAATAACCTACTCTTACTTAAGGGGGAAAGTGTCAGAAACCCAAGGAGGGGTCGTTATGAGTCAGGTCTGACTCGATGGCACACAACAACATACATACATTTGAAAAGGAGCTCTGGTGGCATAGTGGGTAAGGCATTTGGCTGCTAACCAGAAGGTAAGTTGTTCAAACCCACCAGCTGCTTTGTGGGAGGAAGATCAGACATTCTACTTCAGTGAAGATTTACAACCTTGGAATCTAATGAGGGTCATTATGTGTCACAATGGACTTGATGGCAATAAGTTTATACTTTTGAAGCTTCCCATCACTTAGGTAATATGGCAGGTAGAAATATCCTAAATATAACTATTGTATGGGGGAAAAATATTTCTAATTCCAACTTTTGGAGGAATCGCCATACTGCTTTCCACAATGGCTGTACCATTTTACAGTCCCACCAGCAGTGTATGAGAGTCCCAGTCTCTCCACAACCTCACCAGCATTTTTTATTTTCTGTCTTGTTGAACATTGCTACTTGTGTTGGAGCAAGATGGTATCTCATT
>NW_006922336.1:218679-220877 GCF_000298275.1 Orycteropus afer afer
TCAAATGCCTTTGATAGTCAATAAAACACAAGTAAATATTTCTCTGATATTCACTGCTTTCAGCCAAGATCCATCTGACAACAATGACATACCTCATTCCATGTCCTCTTCTGAATCCAGTTTGTATTTCTGGCAGTTCCTTGTCAAAATATTGCTGCAACCGTTTTTGAAATATCTTCAGCAAGATTTTACTAGGGAGCTCTGGTGGCATAGTGCCTAAGGCACTTGACTGCTAACCAGAAGCCTGGTGGTTCAAACCCACCAGCTAGTTCTCAGAAGGAAGGTTTGGGAATCTACTTCCGTAGAAACCCAAGGAGGGGTCACTATGAGTCGGGTCTGACTCAACAGCACATAACAACAACAATATTTTACTTGCATGTTACATTAATGATATTGTTTGATAATTTCCATATTCTGTGGAATCACCTTTCTTTGGAATGGGTACAAATATGGATCTTTTCCAGTCAGTTGGCCAAGTTGCTATCTTCCAAATTTCTTGACATGGATGAGTGAGTACCTCCAGTGCAGCATCCGTTTGTTGAAACATCTCAATGGGTATTCCATCAACTCCTGGAGCCTTGTTTTTCACCAATTCCTTCAGTGCAACTTCAACTTCTTCCTTTAATACAATCAGTTCTTGATCATATGCCACCTCCTGAAATGGATGAATATTGACCAATTCTTTTTGGCATAGTGACTCTGTGTATTCTTTATATCTTCTCTTGATGCTTCATGCATCATTCAACTTGAGGCTTGAATTTTTTCTTCAGTTCTTTCAGCTTCAGATATGCTGAGTGTGTTCTCCTCTTTTGGTTTTCTAACTCCATGTCTTTGCACATTTCAGTCACTGGTGTTCAATGTATCAAATCTATTCTTTAGATAGTCTCTTACATTCAGGAGGGATATAATCAAGGTCATATTTTGGCTCCTGTGGACTTGTTTTAATTGTCTTCAACTTCAACTTGCGTATGAGCAGTTCATGGTTGGTTCCACAGTCCGCTCCTGGCCTTATTTTGGCTGAAGATATTGATCTTCTCCATTGCCTTTTTAGACAGGTGTCATTGATTGGATTCCTGTGTATTCCATCTGGTGAAGTCCACATGTATAACTGCCATTTATGTTATTGAAAAAAGTTATTTGCAATGAATACATTGTTAGTGTTGCAAAATTCTATCATGCGATCTCAAGTGTCATTTCTATCACCAATGACATATTTTTCAACTACTAGTGATTCTTTTTTGTTCCCAACTTTTGCATTCCAATCGCCAGTAATAATCAACATATCTTGATTGCATGTTTGGTCAATTTCAGACTGAAGAAGTTTGTAAAAATCTTAAATTTCCTCAACTTTGGCTCTGGTGGTTGGTGCATAAATTTGAATAATAGTAGTATTAACTGGTCTTCCTTGCAGATGTATAGATATTATCCTATCACTGACAGCACTGTACTTCAGGATAGATTTTGAAACATTCTTTGTGACAATAAATGTCTTTCCTCTTCAATTTTCCATTCCTGGCACAGTAGATCATGATTGTCTGATTCAAAATGGCCAGAACCAGTCCATTTCAGCCCACAAATGCCTAGGATATCAATCTTTATGCATTCCATTTTATTTTTTACAACTTCCAATTTTCCTAGATTCATACATCATACATTCCATGTTCTAATTATTAATGGATATTTGCAGCTGTTTCTTCTCATTTTGAATTGTGCCACATCAGCAATGGATGTCCCAAAAGTTTTACTTCATTCACATCATTAAGGTCAACTCTACTTTGAGGAGGCACCTCTTCCTCAGTTGTATTGTGAGTGCCTTCTAACCTAAGGGGCTCATTCTCTGGCACTACATCGGACAAAATTTCAGGGCTATTCATAAAGTTTTCCAGCAATATATCAGACAGTGCTTCACTGCTATTCATAAGGTTTTCACTGGCCAGTTCTTTGAGAAGTGGATGGCCCTTTCCTTCTTCCAAGGCTGTCTTAGTCCAGAAGCTCTGCTGAAACTTATCCACCTGCTGGTATTTAAAATACCTGACCCTGCTGGTATTTAAAATAATGGTGGCATAACCTCCATCCTCAAAGCAACATGCAAGCCACCACAGTAAAACAAACTGACAGATGAGTGGTGGAGAAGTCGCATAAATTGGAGTATTTTGATTTTTTTAAAATTTTTTTCATTTTTCTTTTTAAGAATAATT
>NW_006922336.1:220977-231622 GCF_000298275.1 Orycteropus afer afer
TTTGAACCACCAGCCTTCTGGTTAGCAGTCAAATGCCTTAGGCACTATGCCACCAAAGCTCCTAACAGGCGGAGCAGAATCACTTCACTGGTGATTCAAAGAGAAGATAAAAAAATCTGCTAAACCTCAAAAGTGCCATTTTTTTCACTACTGGATTGACAAATGGATTTCTAGGTTTAATGTTTATTCAATTTCAGAAATAAATGACCTCCAGACCATCTTAAACCTTTTATAAGGAAATGTTCAAATCTAAGGAACAGTACACAAAGAAATGTGGTAACTCTGAAAGAGTAAAAGTCAACACAAAATTTTCTACCACTCCATAGGAAAAAAGAATGTTTCACTTCTCCAATGGTATTCTTCTGCTTTACAAAAGTATGCTAAGGCCAGTGGAATTCATACTACTTTTAAGAATTAAAATTGACTTAATTATAAGTTTTTATAAGTCACACAGGCATAGAATATAAAGGCCTGCACATATTTTTTGTACATTTCAGATGACATGTTTAACTTATGAAAAAAAATGAAATATAAATTATAAAAAACCATAGTTTGTTGATGACAGAGATGAAAATTTTTGAAAATTGAACATTTTACCTTTTCATAAAATACCCAAACTTATCAACTTTTGTTTGGTGGAAATGCAAATAGTCCAATTTGATGACAGTAGGTAGATGAGTTATACGGATAACACTAGAAATGTAATTTGAAGTCAAATTTAAATGGCTTGCCATATAAAGGAGATTGAACTTTACATTAGTAGGTAGTGGGAGCCATTGGAATTTAGGAGTAGGTTTATAAAGTGACATGATTATAGCTGCAACTTAGGAAGGCAACTTGGAAGCAGTATATAGGGAATTTGTGGGAGTGGTAAAGGGGATAAATTGAATAGAAGAAGGATAGAGAGAAGGTAGCCTGTTAGGATACTTTTCCTAAAGGGGTGATGTCATAGGCTGGGTTCTCTAGAGAAGCAAAACCAGTGACGCATGGATAGGTAGATAGATAAACAGATGATATATGATAGATAGATAGATAAAGTAGAGAGACAGACAGATTCATCTCAAAGAAATGATTCATGTGGTTGTGGCTGTAGAGGGTGTCAAATCCCAACTCCATGGGTCTGGCATCATGCTGGAGGTTTCTCCTGACTTACGTAGCTGCAGGGGCTAAGAATCCAAGACCAGCATGTCAGACAGCAGGCTGCAGCCTCACAGGCTATGAAGGATGATGAATCCCACGTTCAGCAGGTAGGATGAAAAGTTGCTGGCTCACAGGCTGTAGAAGCTGATGAATCCCAAGAACTAGAGGTCAGATGATGACAAAGTGGATGAAGGATCCAGAGCAAACACCAGAGCTTTGCTGGGACACCCATTTATATACTGTAGGCAGGCCACACCTCCAAGCAAACTCCCTTTCAACTGATTGGCTGCTCATAGCAAATTTCCTCATGGAGGTGATTACATTATATCAGATCACAAATGGGGGATGACTACATTATTACATAACTGCCAAACTGGCAAACCACTGAGAATCATGGTCAAGCCAAATTGACACACACAACCTTAACCACCACAGGTGATAACGGCCTGAAATAGGATAGTGGCAGTGGAAATATAGACAAGTAAACAGATGCTAATTGTATATGTAGTTTTGTATCATTGTTACATCTCTATGAACTGGGCAAATATCTAGCCATTTTCTTAAATGACACAACCTCCTCAAACTTTGCTAAACAGAGTTATTTGTCTAAATTCTCCTGACACTGATTGAATATTTTCTATAATGACAAAAACGTATGTTAAACAACATTGAAGACTGCTGTTGTTAGGTGCCAAAGAGTTGTTTCCAACTCGTAGTGACCCTATATACAGCAGAACAAAGCATTGCCAGGTCCTGTGTCAGCCTCACATCATTGCTATGATTAAGCTCCTTGTTACAGCCATGATGTCAATCAATATTGTTGAGGGTCTTCCTCTTTTTCACTGACCCTCTACTTTACAAAGCATAGTGTCCTTCTCCAGGGACTAGTCCCTCCTGATACCATGTCCAAAGTATGTAAGACAAAGTAACCATTCTCACTTCTAAGGAATATTCTGGCTGTACTTCTTCCAAGACAAATTTGTTCATTCTTATGGCAGTCCACAGTATATTCAATATTCTTTGCCAACACCATAATTCAAATACATGAATTCTTTGGACTTCGTATTCATTGTGCAGCTTTCACATGCATATTAGGTGATGGAAAATACCATGGCTTGGGTCATGCACACCTTAATCTTCAAAGTGACATCTTTGCTTTTTAATACTTTAAAGAGATCTTCTGCAGTGGATTTACCCAATTCAATATATCATTTGATTTCTTGACTGTTGCTTCCATGGGTACCTTTCAGCTTGTCATACTTTGGTGGCCTGAGCATTGCTGTGATGATGGAAGCTATGCCACTGCTATTTCAAATACCAGCAGGGTCACTCATGGTGGACAGTTTCCAGTGGAACTTCCAGACTAAGACAGACTGGGAAGAAGAACCTGGTGATCTACTTCTTAAAAAATTGGCCAGTGCAAACCTTATGAATATGAATACTAAATATAGACAGTTGAATAAGACCACTCTATTCACCCCTGAGAAAGCTGTAGTTTAATGGAAGGAACTGTCCTACATGTGATTGAGTAATTGAAGACAGATAGGAAAAGATATTGTAGTATAATACTTATTATTTCTGAAGTTTGTATTTAAAATTCCAGGGCATATTTTGACATCTGTGTACTTGTGCACACATTTCTCTAGAAGGAAACAGAAATAACTGATAACAGTGATTAGGAAGGAATGAGATTCTCTGAGGAAGGAAATTAAGTGGCTGGGGAATGGTTGAAGAGAAACTTGTTTTTCACCATATATCCTTTTGTACTATTTGAATTTTGTACCATCTGACTATATTGGCTATTTTTAAATGTTTGTGTTTGTGTGTGTGTGTGTGTGTGTGTGTGATGACTCCAGAAATTCTTTCTTACAGGAGATTCTGAGCACTTTTAAAAGCATAACACATTCCATAAATGAGAAGTGGTCATTATAATTTCCATTCTTTTAAACACTGAAAGCATTTTCCTTCTATCTTAACTATTTCCCATTAATAGGTAAAGTTTTTCAGCATAAAGCAGTGAAGTCAATTTGCCCAAAATTTGACGTTATGCTCAAATCTAAGATTTATTTTACCAAAAATTACCAAAATACGGAGTGTACAGTATAATTCTCAAAATCATAACATTTAAGAGCTGATCCAGGCTCTAACACTTATAGCTTTACACCCATGGCATAATCTTTTGCATTCTCTTGAGATTAGGTTATTTATCTATAAAATGTATAAAATACAACAAATAACACCTAGCCTATTTTATAAAATCATGTGTGAAAGTACTCTAATCTATACAGTGGATTTAAAAAAAAAAACCAACTTATTGCCATCGAGTCAATTCTGACTCATGGTGGATAAAATGGCTAAGAAATGAACACAATCACAGAACTCAATTAGGTGAATATGAAACTTTGTTCATATTTCTAAAACTAAGAAAAAGTTAGATTTCTAGTTTTCCAGCTCCACTGATGGCATAAAACTTAATCTTGCTAAGTCAATCACTTTCAAATTTTTCTTACTCTCGGTATACTAATCAGTGAATTCTCCCTCTCCCCCTTCTTAAATCTGGTTCTGGGTGATTGGAGAAGCTGATGAAGAAAGGGGATGATCTAAGTTCTTGAAAAGGGTGGAGGAAGAGGATTATATATATATATATATATATATATATATATATATGTATGATCTTAATAGCAAGTAGGTATGGAACATCTGATCCAAAACTATCCTCTGTCTTCACTTATCTGTGCTGAGCTATACCTCATGTCATTTGTTGTTCTCTGAAATGGTGTAGCATCTATTGATATCCACCAGCTCACCATGGACCCTGACTGACAGGTCTATCCATGCATTAGATATCCAATACTAAACCTAGACCATTCTCAGTACTTCAGCATCCTCGCCACCACTATGAAATACAAAGAAATTCTGACCAGCTTTCTCACTCCAAGCTGAGATGCTTGTGACTCAGTAATGCTACCTATCCCTTCAAACCCTCACTTTGCTAATGCTATTCTTCTGGTCTGGCAGCATGGTGGACACCAATCTTCTACAGGAGACTTGCTGAGGAATCATGGCCTAGGTTCCCTCTATTCTGGTCTTCACCAAACGTATCCTGTATTTCTATTAGTGCCCCCAACTGATATATGACCCCTATCTCAGGGATATACACCAAGAACTCATTTCCTTATTCTATCTCAGCCTCAATTTCATCTTCTCTCTTAATAGTAAACAATTATTATGCTACAAGATTCATGCTCTAGGTCCTTAGTCTTTTAGACTTTTGACATTCAATCCTTATTCTCTTTTTTGTACACACACACAAAAAAAATCAGTCACTTTTCTTGACTTTCCAGATTATTTCCACAAGTTTTCTTTTAAAAATGCTATTTATTAAGATTGTTCATAAATTCCATTTCTTCTATGAAACATGGTAGGATTGAACATTCCCACATCTTTTCAAGTTAGGCCTAAAATGTGATCTGCTTTGGCCAATGAAATATAAGAGAAAATGGCATGTTACTTTGGGCAGGAGTAAGAGTCAATGTGTATTTTGATTATGATGGCCACTCTATAGACGTATGTGTTAAAATGGAATCTTTATCAACCTGGATCACTGATTGCAATAAGTGGAGCACCTTTTCCCCTCAGTTCTTGTTTAACATCTAGTATGAACAAAAAATAAACTTTTGCTGGATTAAGCCACTGAGATTTGAAGGTTCATTTTTTTTTATTACTGTGACATAATCTACACTATCCCAAATGAAAAACAAATCACAAACTCTTTAATTTCATATGTATCAGTACCTCTCCTGAGGCTATAAATACTACTGATTTAATTTGGAGAGCCATAAGGGGAAAAGAAATGTATAGGGAAAAATATTGAGTTATTCTGAAATATTACTCATTTGAATGCTTCAGGTACTATAATTAGTCACATAGATAAGTATTCTCCCTTCAAGAAACAACTGCTACTTTGCTACTGGGCTGTAGTAGAGATTGAACAGCCACCCATGGGACACAAAATGAACTCTGATGCTCACCATGAACTGGATATTATCTGATCCATCAATTCATAAACTGGATATGACGGCAACAACCCATCATCAGGAGAAAAAGGTATTAAGTTCCAGCAGGTCCTGAAGGTATAGGTAAGCTGCATAAACAGTTGACTCAGACTCTTCTTCATTGCCATTTCTCAACACACAAACTATGGCTTCATGGAAAGTTCCTATAACTAGATGACTAACAAGAGCATTAGGGCTTGGTTTACATATGATTCTCCATGACATGCTGCTCCAACCAGAAACAGAATACTAGCATTATAGTCTCATTTACAAGTATCTCTTGAAAGACAGAAGTGAAGGGAAATCCTTTCAGTGGCCAGATCAGTACTTTAGCTTTTCTACTTTGCATGGTTGGAAAAATAACCAGAAGTATGAATATAAACTGATTTATGGACAGTGGCTAACATTTTGACTAAATGATCAGAGACCTAGAAAGAATAATAATTGGTAGATTGGGAATGAGGAGATTTAAGGAAAAGTTATGTAGATAACTAGTTACTACCTGTTGAGTTTATTTGGACTCAAGGTGATCTCACGTGTGTCCGAGTAGAACTATGCTCCATAGGGTATGTAGATAAAGGTTCCCAATAATCAGATGGTCAAGATGATCTCTTTTGTGGCTTCCACTCTGCCTTTTCCCCCAAGCACATTTACACTTGTTCAGTGGACTCACCTATAAAATGGCCATTATGGCAGAAATCAAGGCTATATATAGATGCAACAACATTGATTCTCACTCACTCATGCTAATTTGGCTACTATTATTATTGAATGCCTAACCTGCCAACAGCAGAAACAAATGCTGGGCTCCAGACAGAGTAACATTCCTCACTTGAATCAGCAAGCAGGTTGATTATACAAGACAATTTCCATTATGAAGAAAGCAGCCATGTTTCTCACTGGATTAGACAGACTCGATATGGATTTTCCTTCGGTTGTAGGCAGAATTGTAAGATGTCCTCAAGATCACCTGTGTGTACCTGGTATACACACCCTACATAATCTCCAGGACTGATAGATTTGACTTCTGTGTTTAAGTTATGTTATATTCCACAGTTGACTTTAATAAAAGTAGTTTTCAGGATGGGCCTGATCTAATCACATGAGCCCTTTAAAGGAGGAGGATTTTTCTACCACTGGTAGCAGGAGAGGAAGTCAGGGATTTGAAGTATGAGAAAGATTCAACAAGTCGTTGCTGGCTTGAAGATGAAAGGAACCACATAGTGAAAAATGTAGGCAGCTTTAAAAGCCAAGAGCCATCAAGGAAACAGGACCCTCAGTCCTACAGCTGCAAATAACAATTCTGTCATCAAGAATGAGCTTGGAAGTGGATTTTTCCCCAAAGCCTCCAAAAGACAACTCAGTCTAGCCAACGCCTTAATTTCAGCTTGTGACTTGATAACCAGAGAACCCAGCCACACCATACCAGCTGTGAGCTAATAAATGGATGCTGTTTAAGCCACTTAGTATGTGGTAATTTATTGTGCACTTTACCTGTCTGCAGTGGCCTACCGAAGATTACAGTATATGTTGCTCTTTCTCCTATAGCCAAAATACATAACTCTAGAATGGCAAACAGTGACAATAAGACTAGTTCCTGTTTCTCTTTCATTTAATAACACCACTTTGGGTTCTGATGGTCTAAGTTCTAACGGGATGAATGTTTCCACCTGAGAAGACAATGTTTCCATTTAATTGGAAGCTGAGACTATCACCTGGTCATTCAAGGCTCCATTGAACCAAAAGGCAAATGAAAGCTGGGATGATTGATCCCTATTACCGAAGGAAATTTAGGTTGCTCTCTGGTGGCGTAGTGCCTAAGGCATTTGACTGCTAACCAGAAGGTTGATGGCTCAAACCCACCAACCACTCCTTGGAAGGAAAATCAGGTAATCTACTTCCATAGTGATACCGCCTCGGAAACCCAAGGATGGGTCGCTATGAGTTGGATCCGACTCCATGGCAGTGAGTGAGTCAGTCAGTCCTACAAAATGGGAGACTATGGCTATTCATTCTTCCACATCCAATAGCAAAGGTTAATGGAAAACTAGAGCAAACCAATAAAGAAAACACTGTTAAGGACTCAAACCCTTCAGGAATTAAGTTTGGGATTACTTCACCATATAAAGACCCAATCAATCTATTTTCTAGTCAACAAACAATAAAGGGAAGATGGATAGGATATGAAAAAAATAAATTATAATTATCAACTACAGCTTTGTGACCAGCTACAGAAATAAGAATTAGCAGCTATCACATTTCTTTACTGATTGTTATCAATATATTATTTTATCCTTTGTTGTTCTTTCCTTTATTACTTTAATTAAAGAATATTACTATTATTTGAATGGTTATTTCAACATCCCCTTTGTGCTCTTTCAGTCTTCCAAAACCTATGTTACCAATTCTTTGTATTAAATCTCATGTTTAATACTTCACTCTCTCTCCTCACCTTCTCAGACCTCCATCACTCTGACTGTAGCTTTGCATTATACTTTCCCCCTCCTTCCAAACTATTCCCAAAATGATGTCTTCGTTTCTTTAACAAGCAATTCACTACACATATTGCCTATCACTTTTCATGTGGTGATGCCCCAGGGCTAAGTCCTTCAAGAACTTTGAGTGATGGTAGAAATGTGATGGACAAGTGGCGAAGAGCAAGAGTTATTTAGGAGATGTCACACTCTGATATACTAGGCTAGGTATTTGGAATTTGACATCATTCAAGGATTTAAATGCTAATTTTTACACATAGTGGGTAGGGGAGCTGGTTGGTTACCAGAACTAAACTTTCTTCCTTCTCCTAAAAATATCCTTTTGAAAAGAAATTTTGTAAAACTTTATTATGCACAGTCTATATAAGTAAAAGGTAGCCTTTAAAATAATCCTGGTAGTTTTGTTTGCAATAACTACAGAAAAATTTCAAGTTGGTTCCTTGATCTAATAAAAAATATAACATAGCAAATCAAATTGCCTGTTTGATGAAAATGGATTGTTTGACTTGGTGTGAATTATATTGTTCAAAGAAATATCTTTTAATGGAAAACAACTGTCCAGTATATAACTTTTTCTTCAGATTAAAACAGAGGAATAGAAAATGAAAACATTAGCAGCCATACTGCAAATTCATTGGCAAAATGAACAAATGTGTGTTTTGGTTGCTCTACAGAGACTTGACCTAATTGAAAGAAATGTGATGCTTGGTGACAGAGCTGAATGTTTGTCTTTTAGAAAAAGAGAGTGGAATAATTAACCATCTTCTGTATTTTTCCCACATAGACTCTATGATGATTGCTTCAACCCTGGGAAATAACTAAAGGTCCAAAATAGCCCAAACTAGAGATTCTAATGTTAGTAGTCTAATTCACTGCCTTCATTTGTTAAACTACCACTTCTTTGCTGCTACAATCACTGATGAATCAGGAACTACCCTTCATCTAGAAAGGTGATGTTACTGACTCATTGCCTGTAAGGCATGACCTCTAAAAGGATGTTTTTGTTGTTGCTTGTGCTTTTGCTTTGTTTTTGTTTTTCAATTCACAGTTTAAGATTTTTTTATGACCCACTCACAACCTTTCCCTCTGTTTTCCTGACCAATGCATGATTTGTTAGGATGAGTCTTTTGTTATTATTGTCAGGTGCCATCAAGTTGGCTCTGATTCATAGCAACCCTATGTACAATCTAATGAAACACTGCTTTATCCTGCACCATCCTCAAAATACTTGCTATTCTTGAGCCCATCATTGCAGCTACTGTGTTAATCCGTCTCGCTGAGGCTCCTCCCCTTTTTCACTGACCCTCTACTTCACCAACCATGATATACTTCTCCAGAGAGTGGTCCCTTCTGACAAATGACCAAAGTAGGTGAGATGAAGTCTGGCCATTCTTACTTCTAAGAGGAGCATTCCAGCTGCACTTCTTCCAGGACAGATTTATTTGTTCTTCTGGTAGTCCATG
Organism: Orycteropus afer afer; assembly: GCF_000298275.1. Taxonomy (NCBI): domain Eukaryota; kingdom Metazoa; phylum Chordata; class Mammalia; order Tubulidentata; family Orycteropodidae; genus Orycteropus; species Orycteropus afer. Next base: position 230,131 of record NW_006922336.1, read on the forward strand.
GTACTTTCAGTGTTCTTTGCCAACACCACAATTCAAAGGCATCCATTATTCTTTGATCTTCCTTGTTCATTGTCCAGCTTTCACAAGCATATGAGGCGATTGAAAATACCATGGTTTGGGGTAGGCATACCTTAGTCTTCAAAGTGACGTCTTTGCTCTTTAACACTTTAAAGGTCTTTTGCAACAGATTTTCCCAGTGCAATATGACATCTGATTTCTTGACTCTCCTTCCATGGGTGTTGACTGTGGATGCAAATAAAATGAAATCTTTGACAACTTCAATCTTTTCACCATTTATTATGACATTGCTTATTTGTCCAGTTGTGAGGATTTTTGTTTTCTTTATGTTGAGGTATAATTCATACTGAATGCTTTAGTCTTTGATCTTCATCAGTAAGTGCTTCAAGTCATCTTCATTTTCAGCAAACAAGGTTTGTCATCTGCATATCACAGGTTGTCAATGGGTCTTCCTCCAATCCTGATGCCATGTTCTTTTTCATATAGTTCAGCTTCTCAGATTATTTGCTCAGCATACAAATTTAATAAGTATGGTGAAAAGATACAACCTTGACACATACCTTTCCTGATTTTAAAATATGCAGTATCCTCTTGTTCTGTTTGAAAGACACCCTTTTAGTCTACATACAGGTTCCTCATGAGCACAATTCAGTGTTCTGGAATTCCCATTCTTTGCAATATTACCCATAATTTTTTATGACCCACAAAGTCAAATGCCTTTGCAGAGTCAATAAAACAGGTAAACATCTTTCTGGTATTTTTTGCTTTCAGCCAACAGCAGCAATGATGTTGTTCCACACCCTCTTCAGAATCCAGCTTGAATTTCTGGCAGTTCCCTGTCAATAAACTGCTGCAAATGTTTTTGAATTCTCTTCAGCAAAATTTTACTTGATTGTGATATTAATGAAACTGTTTGATAATTTCCACATTCTGTTGGATCACCTTTCTTTGTAAAGGGCACAAATATTGATCTCTTCCAGTCACTTGGCCATGTAGACACCTCCAGTGCTATATCTGTTAGTTGAAACATCCTGGACCCTTGTTTTTCAATACTTCCTTCAGTGCAACTTGGACTTCCTCCTTCAGAACCAGTGGTTCTTGATTATACACGACCACCTGAAATAGTTAAACATCAACCAATTCTTTTTGGTACAGTAACTCTGTATTCTTTCCATCTTCTCTTGATGCTTCTTGCATCATTCAATATTTTGCCCATAGAATCCTTCAATATGGGAACTCAAGGCTAGAAACAAATTGATGTTAAACAGAAGGAATATATCTAACAACCCTGCCATCCAACTTCATACTCTGAATAAAACAATCTATAATTATTTACTCATTTATCTTTGTTGTTGTTGTTGTTATTTGCCATTGAGTCGGCCCTGACTCCTAGCGACCCCTCCTTGGGTTTCCGAGGCAGTTATCACTACAGAAGTAGGATTGCCCAACCTTCCTTCCGAGGAGTGGCTGGTGG
>NW_006922336.1:231812-235127 GCF_000298275.1 Orycteropus afer afer
TATACAAGGTGAAAATACTTCCTTAATTGAGGTCTTTCCCTTATTGCCATTTGGAATTGTAGTTTTTCATAAGCTTAATTTCAAAATGAGTATACACGCTTTATACCCTGTACTATCAAAGAAATGAGAGCTATATAGTATAACAAAAGTTGTTAAGAGGTCAGTTACCTTGATGAGCTCAGCTTCACAGAAGTAAAATCAACAACTACTCATCCAATTCATTTGACAAACATTTACTGAATAGAGAGCTTTCATCAAGATGGTGGAATAGTCAGCAAGCTACACAAACCCTCTGCAACAAAAAAAATAAGAAACCAATTGAAACAGATACAGATGATAATCCTGGAACCCTGACCTTTGAAGAAAAGGACAAAGAAAGCAGATGAAATACCAACTAGTAGAAGAACCTGAATGAAAACAACAAAGAAGGAGTGGACTGCCGGCTGTCCTGAGAGTGCAGCCATTTTGAATATTTGTAAGCAGCATTCTGATCCAGGCAGCAACCTAAGAATAGTCTCTGCTTGCAGAGGACAGCATAGGCAACCACACTGGAAGCTGATGACTGGAAAGGTGCAATATTCTCCTTGTTACTCTTATACCCCACACCCTGTTGGTGAACAGAGGTGGGTGGCCACCTTCTAAACTCACTGCCGTTTGAACTACCAGCCTTCTGGTTAGCAATCAAAAGCCTTATGCACTACGCCACCAGAGCTCCCAAAACATTTTTCCTAACAGGAAGTAGTTTAGCTGGTTTTATCCAGTGTGTATTCAAACCCACCAACCACTCCTCAGAAGGAAAGTTGGGCAATCTACTTCCCTAGTGATACTGCCTCGGTTTCCAATCTTCCTTCCGAGGAGTGGCTGATGGGATTGAACTGTCAGCCTTCTGGTTAGCAGTCAAATACCTTAGGAACTACACCCACCAGAGCTCCCTTAATAGACTACAGTATTGTGTAAACATAAATTTTATGTACAGTGACTTGCTTTATTGTAATAGTCACTTTATCACAGCGTTCTGGAACCAAACCCACAATATTCCGCAGGAGCTTCTTCATAGAGCCATTGAAGCTTTCTACATAGAGACAACCTTGTTGTTTGAGAATAGAGATAGATTTGTTTCTTTTTTTCCAATGTAAAAATCTTTCATTTCTTCTTCTTGACTTACTACACTGGATAGGACTTCCTCTCCTCAATCAACCTGCTATTGTTAAATTTTCAGCACCTTTCAGCTTTTTTTGTATTTTATCCATAGTTTTTATTTGTAATCAGTGGGAGAGGTAGACTGTAATAGATGTACTACGAGTTTTCCAGCTCTGGTAGTCCTATTGATCATTTTTTACATTTCAGTCTTTAATTCATCTGGAATTTATATATTTATGGTACAAGCTAAGTATCTAAGCTTTTTTCCTAAGGGTTAACTAATAGCTTTACCAACATTTTTAAATATTTTTTTTTCTTTTTCCATCAATTTTTATTTCTATTTTTAACTACACAGAATCAGACACGGACATCTGAGATCTAGACTTCATACTCTGTTTATTGATTCTGCATGTGTCTTCTAATACAAATGTCACATTCTTTTATGTATTGTAGCTTTGCAACATAGTTTAATGTTTAATGGTGCAAGTTTGCTATAATCATGCTACACTTTCCAAAAATATCTTCATGTCTCATACTTATTTATTCCAAATATAGTCTTATATCACTAGAATACCCTCAAAATTTCATTGAAATTTTAACTGGGACTTTATTGAATCTATATATTGATTCACTAAGAAGGACAAACATTTAATAGTTGGTATTTATGGTACAGTTGGCACTCAACTGTTAACCTAAAGGTTGGAGGTTTGAACATACCCAGAAGTACTACAGAAAATAGGCCTGGTGTTAACTGAAAACTTGGTTATTGGAACCCGCACTGTGCTCTGCTGGAGAAAGACCTGGTGATCTGTTTCTATTAAGATTATAGTCAATAAAACTCTATGGAGCAATACTACTCTGCAAGACATAAAGTTTCATGATATAGGAAACAGCAACAACCACATTTCTACACAAGAGCATGATTCGTCTTCCCATGTTCTCCTATAAAATTTTGTGGACTTCTTCATATAAAATTCATACGTTTTCTAAGTATATTCCTAAGAATTATATGCATTTCTTGTAAAATGGAGTTATTCTATATTTTAATGTTAATTTTTGTTATAAAGAAGATCTATTGGAGTTCCAGCAAGATGGCGGACTAAACAGAAGGACTGCACAGACCCTCTTCAACAAAGAAAAGGGAAGCCAATTAACACAGACACGGAAGATAATCTTGGACCCCTGAGCCTTGAAGGAAAGGATACAACAGTGGACAAAACCCCAACTAGCAGAAGAATTTGCTTGAAAATACCAAAAAAGAAGACACACGGAGCTGCGGTCTGGCAGTGACCTGAGCGACCCTGACAGCACAGACGGCTTGGAGATTCCCGAGTGGTGGTAGGACCTAAGAATTAACCTAAAAATCACCCTGCTAGCCAGGGACTGCACAGAGGACTGTGCACAGTGGCTGGGGAACAAACGGAGAAGGTGAAGAGAAAGGTGGGCTGAGCTGTGAACTTTTGCCGGTCCAGAGAGCACCACCATTTTGAAGGTTTAAAAAGCGGTTTGACTATTTTGGATATTCAAAGAGACAGTGCTCTCGCAGATTTCTGGGGCTTAAGAACATGTTCTGCTTTCCAGCAACCACAAGGACACTCGGGGCTTGCAAGACTGAAAAGGTATGACATTCTTCTTGTTACTACACCCTACACCCGCTTGGTGAACGGAGGTGTGGCCATACCCACTCCCACCTACCTTCTGGTCCCACAGGAGCTCCATCACAGTTTGTGTGCTCAGACGGAGCCTGGGTGCCATACCCAGTCCTTCACCGATTTTTTTCTTTTACTTTTCTTTTTCGCTTTCTTTAGATTAGTTTGCTTGTATTTGTTCATTTCAAACCAACTAATATTATTAATATTTTGCCCTTTTTATTATTATTCTTAATCTTCCCCTACCAGGTCCTAGTTTTCAGCATTTTTTTTTCTTTTCCCTGTGTCTGGTTGAAATTCTGCCCCCCTCAATTTAAGTTTTTTTTTCCCTTTTCCCCCTTTTTCTTTTCTCAAGACTAACCCCATTCCTTGTTTTTATTTTTGCATTCTTCCTGTTTTTTATTCATTTATTATTCTCCTTCCCTACATTTTTTTTTTCTTCTTAGTGCCCTGTCCCCAGATATTGCAGGTTTGCTTGTTTTTTTCTTCTTTTTTTCCCTTTTCTCTTTTTTTGGTTACTGTTCCT
>NW_006922336.1:238043-239130 GCF_000298275.1 Orycteropus afer afer
AAACTCACTGCCATCAAGTCGACTCCAACTCATAGTGACTCCCTTTGGGTTTCTGAGGTGGTAAATCTTTAGGGAAGTAGATTGCCCAGTCTTCCTTCCACGGAGCAGCTGGTGGGTTTGAACCACCAAACTTTGGTTAGCAGTCAAATGCCTTAGGCACTATGCAACCAGAGTTCCTTTGGTGATGTAATAGATAACATGAATTGATTTTAGTGTTGAACCAGTCTCACTTACCTGGAATAAATTCCACTTGGTCATGGTATACATTGTTGGATTGGATTTGTTAATATTTGGGTATGGGGAGATTGTGCATCTTTGTTCACACAAGGTATTTGTCTGTAATCTTTCTTTCTTATGATGTCTGTGTCTCATTCTGGTACTGAAGAAATGCTAGCCTCATAGAATAATTTAGGAAGTATACCCTCTGATTCTATTTTCTGAAGAAGATTTTACACAGAGATAGCATATTGTATAAGTCATTTCTTCCTTAAATGTTTAGTAGAAGTCATCATGAAACCATATAGACCTGATGCTTTCCTTCAGAAGCTTATTAGTAATTGAATCAATTTCTTCAATAGATATAGGCCTATTCAGATTATCTATTGCTCCTTGTTTCAGTCAAGTTTTGTTTTTGTTGGTTTTGTTTTGGTAGAGTATCTTTCACAGAATTGGCCATTTCATCTAAATAATCCAATGTGTGGGCATAGAGTTGTTCATAACATTTTAAATTATCTTGATAATGTCCACAGGATCAGTAGTAATGCTGCCTTTTATTTCTGATATTAGTAATTTATCTTTTTATTCTAGCTTTATTAGAGGTTTATTGAACTTATTGATCATGTCAAAGACCAGCTTTTTGGTTTCATTGATTTTCTCTACTGATTTTCTATTTCATTGCTTTCCACTTTGATATTTATTATTTGTTTGATATATTTATTATTTCAAATGTTGACCAAACCCTGCAAGGATGGTTCAACATTAGAAAAGCAATCAGTGTAACCCACCACATAAATAAAACAAAGGAGAAGAACCACATGATCATATCAATTGATGCAGAAAAGGCATTTGATAAAATCCAACACCCATT
>NW_006922336.1:240462-241621 GCF_000298275.1 Orycteropus afer afer
TATGGTAAGCTGATCTTTGACAAATGGCCAAAATCCAGTCAATGGGGAAAAGATAGTCTCTTTCACAACTGGTGCTGGCAAAACTGGATATCCATTTGCAGAAAAATAAAACAAGACCTATACTTCACACTATATACAAAAACTAACTCCAGATGGATCAAAGACTTAAATGTGAAATCTAAAACTATAAAGTTCATCAAAGAAAAAATAGGGGCAAATTTAGGGGTCCTAATTCATGGCATAAATAGACTATCAAGCATAACCCAAGATGCACAAACAGCAGGACTTAAACTAGATGATTGGGACTTTCTGAAAAATTAAATTCTTATCTGCATCCAAAGACTTCCAAAAGAGTTCAAAGAGGACCTAAAGAATGGGAAAAAATAAAAGAAATATTTGGCAATGACTTATCAAAGGACTTATTTCTAAAATTTATAGAAAACTCCAACACTTCAACATCAAAAAGACAAACAATTCAATTAATAAATGGGTTGAAAAGATGAACAGACACTTCACCAAAGAAGATATTCAGGCAGCCAACAAACACATGAAGAAATTTCCATTATCATCAGCTATTACAGATATACAAATCAAAGCAACCATGTGATACCATCTCACCCCAGAATTAATAGCAAAGTTCAACAAGACAGAAAATAACAAATGCTGGCAAGTGATTGGGACTCTCAGACACTGCTGGTGCAACTGTAAAATGATATAACTACTGTGGAAATCAATATGGCAATTCCTTACAAAGCTGGAAACCGAAAGACCATTTGACCCTGAAATCCTACTACTAGGTATATATACCAAAGAAGTGAGAGGCAGGACACAAATAGATATATGCACACCCATGTTTCGTAGCACTATTCACAATACCAAAGAAATAGAAACAACCTAAGTCCCCATCAACTGAGGAATGGATAAACAAACTGTGATACATATACACAACGGAATACTATGCAACTCTAAAGAATAATATAGAATCTGCAAAACACCACTTAATGTGGATGAACTTGGAGGATGTTGTGCTGAGTGAAATAAATCAATCAGAGAAAGACAAATATTGTATTAGCCCACTATTGTAAAAAATGAAGGAAAGCTTTATACATAGAAGGAAACTTTCTTTGTTGGTTACCAGGGATGGGAGAGGACAGGAGAG